>NW_026261016.1:0-30147 GCF_024613125.1 Pisolithus orientalis | reverse complement strand
TGTCATGCCATCTTTGGATCTAGAGATGTCTCTGCTGAGATCTGATTTGCATTGCCACCCCCTAATGTGATATCAATGCATTTACTCAGTTTCTGACTCCACTTGACTCATTCTGTGATATTTTTACTGTCCTTGACTTGTTCATTGCCAACACTTACCAATCCTCTTTGCTTGCTTACTTTTCATTTCTTGCTTACTCATCATGCTTACTCAGTTCTTACTCATTACTTACCAAGCATTTGTGCCTTGTTTGTCATAGGCTGTGCTCCCCCCACAGTATATAAACCCCCATGTACTTAGCTACACCCCAAGCAATCAAGAAGCAATCCAGAAGCATTCCAGTCAGTCAGTTCAGCTTATCTCAGTGCATAACTTGTCATTGACAGTTGAGGCTCCACAAAGGGGTCTATCTGTCATCATTCATATACTTGATAGTTGAGGCTCATTCAGAAGGGTCTATCTACCTCCATCATTTATCTGAAGCTTTATCCCCATGCCTAGTCAGCACATATGCTTAGTCATTCCTCCACTCCTGCATCACTCATCATTGACTTGTGCCAGGAGCATGTTTTATCAAAACCCATTACTCCAGAATACTTTCAGCTGAACACCTTCACCCTGTTCAGCATCCCCTGTCCAGTCATCACTTGCTTGTCTACTCCTGTGTAACTTGTCATTGACTTGTGCTAGGAGCACTTCCACTTGAAGTCCCCCCCCACATCAGGTTTTTCTGCCCTCCAGGTTCTGCAGAGGCAAACCACCACTCACTCTTATTTGTCTTTGGTGTTTGTTGTGGTTGGTTTTCACCACCTTTCCTCACTTTGACTCACATCTGGAGCCTACTGTAATGGGTGGTTATTCCTGGATCAACAAAACCTGTTCAGTCATCTCATTGAAACTTGCTTCTTGTCAAGTATGGGCCTACTCTGACCAACTCTGACACTTGATAAGGTCTGGGAAGAGGTTTGGAAGCAAGTCTGATAGGAAAGAACTGAACTCTGACTGCCAGAGTGTTGGCAGGAACAAAGTCTGCTGAGGCAAAGGGATAGAGGGAGTAGGAACTAAGTTGATATTCATACTAAAGAACAGTGGAGTATGATACATGCTTTTATACTACTATGGAGGTACAGTAACTGGAATTGGAGCTGACATATGGAGACTCATAAAATTTCAAGTAAAACTCCTAGATGACAGATGAAGGGTAGATGGAGGACATATGAATGGGTAACATAGAACATCCCAAAAAGGGAACAGTCCAGGTGCTGGACCATGTGGTACATGCACTGTGGAGTACCTGACTGCACGCTGTCAGGGAGAAGTCTGAAGGGTAGTCACATGACTCCTCAGAGAATGGTCTGCACAGTCCAGTAGGAGAGCAGTACAGGTCTGACAGCAGTCAGAGCAGAGATGGTTTGTAAATGACAGAAGGTGGGTGGAGTTGGTGCAGAGTGAGTGAATGACTAGTGGAAGAGGGTGTGGAGTGAGTGAGGAGACCAAGTGGAGAGAGAGAGAGCATGAGGCAGAGTGCAAGGCAAAGCACAAGGAGGCCAAGAGGCAGAAGGTGGAGGTGGAGAGGTTGGAGGTGGAGTGGAGGAAGAGGAGGCCTGAAGGAAGAAGGTCACAGAGGAGGAGGCAGAAAGGCAGAGGCAGAGGGCCCAGGCCAGGCAGGACGATGCTGCACAAAGGTGAGTGGCAGAGTACTGTGAGTCAGGCAGAGCTGACTCACAATTTTATTTTCTTAGATTATGCAGTGCAGTGTACAATGTCAACACCACCCAGAGGGTCCCTGGGACCTCTGTGGTAGTCACTGTGACCAGGTGGCCCCCCTGCACTCGCTGTGTAGTGAGCCTGACAGCAAGGCAGTGCAAGCCAGGAGAAGGCAAGACCAGGGCCTGCATGCCCTGCCACAAGAAGAGAAAGGTATGTAGTTGGATGAGGGAGGATGTGGTGGCAGGACCATCACAGAAGAGGGTGGGGACAGGAAGCTCCCAAGGGGAGAAGAAGAAGAGGCCATGAGGGAAGGGGAAGGAGAGAGCAATGGAGATGGAAGAGGCAGACAATGAGCAGGAGGCAGGTGGAGAGGAAGACAAACCAGCAACCCCACTCAAGGGTCCCTCAGGTGCAGGAGTCCACATGTGGTGGGTGGAGTGGAAGTGGGAGTGGCAGTTGCAGGCCAAAGTGCATGAGACCACTGCACTGGCCTTTGAGAGGATGGCAGAGGCAGCAGAGCAGATGATGGCAGCTGCAGAGCAGACAGCTGATGAGTGGGCACTGTACTACACCTGGGCAGAGTGGGCAGAGATGAGGAGGAGGGAGGATGCATGTGAGGCCAGGATGGCTGAGCTTGAGTGCACAGGTGGCAGTTGGAAGAGGCCTCAGTCAGAGGTGGCAGAGGATTGGCACAAGGAAGCAGATGAAGGTGCAGAGGGGGATAATGAGGAAGAGGAAGAAGTCAGAGGAGAGCAGGAAGGCAGAGAAGGATGGGAGGGTGGCAGAGAGCAAGCGATGGAAGAGTAGTGTAGATTTCTTTTTTTTTTTTTGTCTTTTGTTTGTATATTTTTTGTACTACTATGAAATAGACTTGTGGTTTTATTTGTGGTTCTGACAAGTGAGATGGATAAGCAGAGAAAATTCTAAAGTACTTAAGGTAGTTCAGTAAGGGGTGGAGTTGGCCTGTGGAGGAGGGTTATGTGGGCAAAGTATTATGGCAGAGGTTGGTACAGGCCATGTTTGTGCAGACAACATTCATGGAAAGTGGAAACTATGTCGGAGGCATGATCCAGCTCAGTTGCAAGCAACCAAGAGGTTTCCTCATTGGTGTTCTCATAACCAGCCCAGTGGACTAGGTACAAGAGTTGACAGTGGCAGTGATGGTGGTCCACCTTAGAGTCAAGTATCTCCAATACTTCGTACTCAAGATCACCATCGACATCCACTGGCAGAGGCAGAGGTTGTTGTTGGTTTGGGAAAGGGTTAGCTGCTGTGGCTTCCAGTTGTGAGACATGGAAGACTAGGTGTACTGAGCACATAGAGTCAAAGGGTGATGGAGTGTGTACCTGGCCTGGCCAGGATGGTGAATGGACCTAAGTACTTTTCAGTTTGCATTCATCCAATAGTGTAGTTCTCTCTTTTGTTTACTTTCTTCTTGAATGTTCTCTCATGGCAGTATGTAACAAACAGTAGGGCAGTATATAAGTCCCATCATTTGTCATAGCCAGTTCTCTAATCTAGTTCATTTTGAGCCTTGTCCTCAATCAATGGGTTCCACTCCCATACTCTCTGGTTTGAAGTGATAGCTGAGAAGACCTTTGTCCCTGATTGCTTCAATAATGGCTCAGGTTTCTGTTTTAGCTTCATGACTCTTCACTTATGGTTGTGTTATCCTAGAGTAGACAAGTACTTTGAAGAAGGAACATATCAATACATGGCATGACAAGTATGACAGCTGCAGAGGGCTACAAGAAACAAGTTAGAAGCGACTCTACAGACTTGCACACAAGACTTACTGGAATAGTGACACAACAGAGAGATTCAAAGTTGCAACAAGATGCATGAAATGTGAGATGTATCAAGACCATGCCAAGTGGGCTCAAAGCCCCAGAGTTTAGTTTCCTCTTTCAAGTGTTTCACTTACTTTGTCTTAGGGAATACAGGTATTACAAGGTATCGACGAATGTACAACAAACCATGAACAAAGTACAGTAAAAAAACTGTGAAGACTACAGTTCAATCTGCAACAACAATCATTGAGGATACAAGATTTGACAGATTTAGTTGTGCAACTTTTTACTCACAGTTAGGTTGTTCTAGGGTAGATGACAACTTCGAAGAAAGAACATATCGACTTACAGTGTAGCAAGTACAACGACTATGAGAAGCCTCAAGAAATGAGTTCAAAGTGACTTTGAGGACTTGCATGCAAGACTTAATACCAAGAGCAACACAATGGCAAGGTTTGGAGTCACTATGAGACATGCAGGATGCAAGAGACATTGAAGCCATGCTGAGTGGGCTCAAAGGCCCAAAGTTCAGTTTTTTCTTCAGAGTGCTCTACTTATGACTTCATCATCTCAGGGAATACAAGTTCTCACAAGGCATCAACAGACCATCTAGCAGCAAATTGCCTTCAGTATGAAGGCTCCCATTGTCAAAGTCACACAACACCCCTGACCTCCTCTTAGGGTGGAGTAGGAGTGGGTTGGGCTGTGGAGTACAGCAGTCAAAGTCTGATGTGAATCTGACCACTGGGTGGTGAGATATTCAACAAACAGTGAGCAGAGGGGTATGGGTGAAAGTTTCAGAGGCAGAGGTTGGAGTTAGAGGTCAGAGGTCAGATGAGAGGGTGTCAGGTTCAGCTAGTGTGCTGTCCCCTTGCACAAGCTTCAGCCCTCATATTTCAGAGGTGGAGTGGACTCAGAGGGAGTCAGAAGTGGGGACTTTATTCAATATTTGTACTGATTACATCAGAGTACTATGTGGCCTTATATACAATGTAGGTCAAGGGTGGTGCAGTGTAGAATGCAAACCAATAAGCATATAACAGGTTAGCAGTCCCTCCAACACAAGGGATAGAGGGTAGGGAAAACAGGGACCTTAACTGAGACAAGGAAACTACTACAATGAGGGGGAGAGGGTAAATACCAAAGGAGTGGAAGAATGGAGAAAAACTGACACAAGGGCAGAACCCTATCTGGAATGCAGGGCCACAAGTCTGACAGCCCACTGGGCTGACCAAGGCCTCGGAGGAGGCACAGATGAAGGTCTGGCCTCCATGTGACCAGCCTGAGGGTGGAGTTGAGTGGAGTTGGTTGGAACATGGACAGGGGACCTCAGTGTGGAGATGTGTTGGGAGGGTCGGAGGAGCATGGGAATGCATCAGAAGAGGGCAGAGAAGCATGGGAACATGTTGGAAGAGGGAAGAGTAGGTGTTAGGGGCTTATGTCAGTGTCATGGTCATGACACCCATCAAGACCAATGACTGTCCCCTTTCAAGTTGAAGATGCCTACCTTGTCATCAGTCAAAGCCACTTTATGGGTCAACATGTCATGGAACAGTCAGTGAAGGGAGACATCATCTCCATGTTGGATACCATGCAGAGTCACAGTAGTGTCTCTTTGGACATTGCTTAGGTCACACAGTTATGATGTAGATGTAATGTAGTTACACAGGTAGATATGATGCAAGGGTGTACTAGGGGATGCTACAGGGGGAGTATGGTGTGTAAGGAGTGAGTGATTGGGGGGAGTGCTGTGAGTCAAAGTGTGGAAAGGTGGTGCAAACCAACCAAAACCAACACCAAAGACAAATAATGTGTGAGTGGTGGTGTGCCTCTGCAGAACCTGGAGTGCAGAAGAATCTAAATGTAGTGGTGGAACTTCAACTGGAGTGTGCTCCTTGTGCAAGTCATCAATGAGTTACACAGGAGAAGACAAGCGAGTTATGACTGGATGGGGGATACTGAACAGAGTGAAGGTGTTCAGCTGAAAGTATTCTGGAATAATGGACTTCAATAAAATGTGCTCCTGGCACAAGTTGATGATGAGTTACACAGGAGTGGATGGATGACTAAGCATGTGTGCTGACAAAGCACAGATGATACTTCAGACAATGAATGAAGGTAGATAGACCCTTGATGGAGCCTCAACTACCAAGGATGATGATTGATGACAGATAGACTCTTCTGAATGAGCCTCAACTGTTGACAATGAGTTATGCACTGAACTGACTGCTGAGTGAATGGCTTCTGGTTCACTTCTGGATTGCTTGGGGTGTAGCTAAGTACATGGGGGTTTATATACTGTGGGGGGAGCACAGCCTATGACAAACAAGGAACAAATGCTTGGTAAGTAATGAGTAAGGACTGAGTAATCATGATGAGTAAGCAAGAAATGAAAAGTAAGCAAGCAAAGAAGATTGGCAAGTATTGGCAATAAAGGAGTCAAGGACAGTCAAAATATCACAGAATAAGTCAAATAATGTCAGAATCTGAGTAAGCACTGTCACACACCAAAGGTGTTTGGTGAGGTGGACATGGATGTAGCTGATGAATGGAGGTGAAGACCATAGCCCTCATGCGAAGAAGGACAGCCAGCAATGTCAGCAGTCATCCCTCGCACAAGAACAAGTTGTCAATGCCAAAGAAAAAAGAGGAGGCAGGTTAAGTGCCATGCCAATAAAATTCTTAAGCGCCCATGTACGGCATTCCAGTTTTCGATGTATCTCCACCAGTTCTGCAGACACCAAAACCATTCCCACACTTGCTTGTAGTGCTCAGCCACGCGATCCTACCTTCCAAGATTGGAAAGGATTTGTGCACTCCACATGTTTCTACAGCACTCCCTCCAAAAGACGCTCATTTCGCTAATTCTTCTGATATGGCTGCCTCCACATCAGTCATTTCGCTTGTCCCCTTTGCTAGGGACCATGGCTACATATATCTACCAGGAGTTCCTACCAGCTTCCGTCCTGAAGCATCCTGGTACATCCCACCCTCATCTGCCCCCTCTCAGCCCATCCAGCTTGGAGAGCAGTGTTCTTTTTGTCAGTATGACCTCCAGGAGGACGTTCTTTGGTCGCCTCAGGTCTGTCATTCGCTTGGAAAGGTCTGATGTGGTCATTTCAGTCTCTCCTGGTCCAAGAAGCATATGGATCCTTCCTCCCTGCCCCCTGCAACATCTTCATACCAGTCTTGTCATGTCATTCTTCCAAAATTGCGACAGCTACAGTATAATCTACTGTTCTCCACTCTCCCTGATCGCATCCATGACAAGTATGATGCACATCTTGCCTCCATTGTTGCAAGATACAGCAGAAGACGCTCCCCCTTCATCCTCTCTTCCAACAGAGCCTCATCCATGAAGTTTTTATTTGCTTCACTGAGAGGATGGTTTGGGGGGGAAAGTTGCGATCCCCTATGCTCCTGTCACCCCACAGACCCCAAAAGCTTGACCCCTGTTGACATCTGACTCACCCTGTCCACTTTTGGATGTACTGTATCGGCATCAGATCAGCACTGCCTCTCTGTCATCCCACTTTGGCCTAGAAGTGATCTCTTTGAGAGGTGACATGCACAGCCTCCCCCTAATGTGCTTCCAGTGCACTTTCCCAGTTCCTGACATTGCTTGACTCATACTGTGACATTCTGACTGTCTTTGACTCACCTATTGCCAACACTTACCAATCTTTTGACTTTGCCTACTGATTCATCGCTTTTTGGCTTACTTATCCTTACCAATGCTTACCAATGCTTTCCAAGATGATTACCCATCACTTACATTCCTTACTCATCAGTTACCAATCACTTACCAAGTGTTTGCACCTTGTTTTCCATAGGCAACGCCCCTGTACTGTATATAAGTCACTGTACTTAGGTAGCAAAAAAAAAAGAAAAAGAAGACATCAGAGAGCCCCTCTTGCTCGCAATTTATCATCTCTCAGTAAATCATTCATCAGCTTCAATAGTTGAGACTTTATTAAGGGTCTAGCTATCATCTACTTCGCTTATCATCATCTATCATCCATATACTTTGCTCCAAGCCCTCCCTGAGCTCAGTACAGCTTAGGACATCAAATTAAGTCACCATCCATCCTTCTGTAGGCTGACAGCAGTCTACCCTATCACTTTCTATCACATTCTTGCTCCCTCTTCGTCAGGAGCACCCCCAACCCTCAGCACTCATCTTTGAGTGTTGTAGCTCACAAAAACCCTCCCAAAGAACAGGTTCTACCATCTAGGTACCACATAGGCACACCACCACTCGCTTTCATTGTCTTTTGTGTTGGTTTTGGTTGGTTTTCACCACTGAACCTCACTTTGACTCACAGCACACTGATATCACATTAGGGGATGGCAATGCAAGTTAGATCTTGGCAGAGACATCACTAGATCCAAAGATGGCATGACAGATGGATGGTATTTCCAGATAGGGAAGTATTAATTGCAGAATTGAAGGGCATGAGTCAAGTGTCAAAGGGGCTAGGGTGGTGGGGGTCTGTGGGCAATGGGAGCATAAGTGATCATGTCTCCCACCCTTTCATCCTCTCAGTGAAGTTAACAAAAGCTTCATGAATGGGGCTCTGATGGAGGAGGAGGAGAAGGGGGGACATCTTCTGCTGGATCTTGCAGTAAGAAGGCAAAATGCACATCATACTCATCATGGATGCGATCAGGGAGGGCAGAGAACAGTAGATTATGCTGCAGCTGTCACAACGTGAGGAGAATGATGGATGAGATTGGAATGAAGATGGTGCAGGGAGCAGGGAGGAATGATCCATATGCTTCATCAAGTGGGGAGACTGAAATGACCACATAAGACCTTTCTAACCATGTGACAGACCTGAGGTGACCAAAGAATGTCTCTCTGGAAGTCATACTGACAAGGAGGGCACACTGACCAAGCTGCATGGGATGAGATGGGGCTGACAACAACAGGATGAACCAGGGGGCTTCAGGACAGAAGCTGGTGGGAATTCCTGGTAGATATACATAGCCACTGTCTCTGGCAAATGAGACAAGTGAGATGATTGATGAAGCAGGAGCCATTTCTGATGGACTTAGTGAAATGAGCATTTGATGGATGGAGTGCTGTAGAAATGCATAGGGTGTGAGGGTCCTCTCCAAATTTGGAAGGCAGAATTGCGAGGCTGAGCACTTTAAGCAAGTGTGAGAATGCAGTCAATATCTTTGGAAATGGTGGAGATATGATGAAAACTGGAATGCTGTACACAGGTGCTAAAAACCTTTAATGTGTGCCTAACTTGCTTCCTCTTTTCTCTTAGCACTGATGACTCATTCTTGTGTGAAGGATGACTGCTCTCATCCAGCAGTCTTTCTATGCATGAGGGCTTTAGTTTTCATCTGCATTCTTGGGCATTGTGTGCAACTCATTGATGGGCAGAGTCAGCTGTAACCATGTCCACAACACCTTTGGTGTGTGACAGCATGAAGCACTTTCCAGCCCCAAGCAGCAGTGATGACCTGCTGGCTGGGCATGTGCTGTGAATCCCTGGGTTGTAGGAGTGGTGTGACTGACAATGCATGCAGTGAGCACCATTACCCATGATCTAGGGGGAGGAGTGGTGCTTATCAGGTTGTTAGCATACTGGGTGTAGCATATATTGGAGGAAGTTGTTGTGCAGTTTGGCTTCAGACTGCAGGTAGGGGGCTAGGATCTGAGTGTGCTGGCAAAGGTATATGAGGAAGGCATTACTTGCCCATTGGCCTTTCACTTTGACAATGTCAAACAGTATGTTCCTGAGTTGGTATTCTAGGGTTGACCCCATGCAAATGCCATGCCCTTTGAGGGAGGGAAGCCCTGCTCTTTTGAGGGCTGAATCAAGTGTTTTCAGGAAAGTGTGTCTGGTAAGGGGATGATGACTGCTCTTGGTATGATATGCAAAACGGTGACCTTGCTGAGGGGGGTCATTAATCTCAAAGTACCTTTCCAGGGCTTTCTGGGGGTCAGTGGGACCGTCTTGTTTGGCCCAGCTGATGTCTTTGCCTGAGGGCAAGGCTTTGGTTTGGGGGATGTGGAAGTTTGTCACCTCCAGGCCTTGTTGGTCACACTGGATGCTGACATTCTGACAGGTGATGTGTAGTGCTGGGTTGAATGCTTTGAGATTGGGCACCTTGAATTCACCAGTGGAGGCAGTGGTGAAGAAGATAGTGGTGAGGCCAGCAAAGACAGCTACATTGAGGGGAGAGCTGAAGTCCAGGTTGGCATGGATTTTTGTTATGACTTTGACTGTGTATGGTTCTCATGGGGGGCATTTGGATGTGGGAGGGGACAGGGATTTGGATGCCTTGAGCAGGGCATTGTTGGTCTCGATTTCATTGAGACTCCAGGATATGCTATGGATAATGTGCCATGTGTGAACACCATTGAGATAATGATAATTTACTATGGTTGTGTTTACATACACACCAGCCATGGTTGATAAGAAGAAGGTAATGAGATGTAAGGATGCTGGGGCATGTTGGTCTTCTGGGACTCCCTTGGTGTCACAGAAGGCATGGAAAGCAGGGAGTCCAGATCTGTATGTTTCTCTGGTGGAGTCAGACAAGCTGTGCATGATGACATCATGTATGCACTGTGTGTCTGTTGTAGAGAATGGGAGGGATGGGGATGTTGGTGTCAACAGTCATGTGTTAGGTGTGCTTGTACTTATAGAACTGTTTACATTAGTTTACACCTCAGCACTTATGTCTGCAATGCTGAGTGTGTCCTATCAGTTTTACAACAGGTTATGAGCCCTCTTCATCACTGATTCTGACACAACTCGTCCATCTGCATATAGGCACATATATACACTTTTAACATGTGTCTTCACTACCCCCAGCTGCTCCAGATGTCACTGTTCATCATGGGCAAATTTGATCATATCCCTGAGTTAACTGACACCTCCACCTTCTTTGCCTGGAAGATGCAGGTGCTTCTGGCCTTGGATTGTGAGGGCACATATAGTCATGTCAGCAATGGCACAGACCTGCTGGACCCTATTGAGTTTGCATCAGTAAAGCTGAATCCTGCAAATCCTGCTAAGCTCACAGATGATGAGCAGAAGGTGATAGTTGATTGGTCTAAGGCAGATGCTGTGGCAAAAGATGTTTTATGTCAACATTTATTGTCAGCTGTTCTTCATCTCATTCCCCAAGAGAGGTCTACCACTGCTTGGGATGTTTGGGTTGCTCTCCATGATAATTTTGACCATGTTGATGTTGGTTCACAGCACCTTGTGTAGGCAAGGATCTTGCACATGTGTATGAAGGATGCCAGTGACATTGCTCATTACTTGTCAGAGCATTCTGCTGCTTGGTGTGACCTCATTCGCATGGGGGCATCCTACTCAGATGAGGAGGCTATCTTCCATCTCATTGAAGGTCTTATGGAGACTGGCACCTGGCCATCTTTCCACCTCTTCCTACAAAGCTCCTGTACTGTTGCAGCTGCCACCTCTACCGGTACCTCTGTTTCCTCCACATCCAAGACTTCTGCCTCTACAACCCATTCCTCCATCTCTATGGCACTGTCCATGAGCTCAGTGACTTTTGAGAGTGTCTTGGTCAAGATTGCAGCTGAGGCTCACCATTTGGTCCAACAACTCTCCTTTTCATCTGTGGGGTCTGAGTACACTAATGCTGCAACCTCGCCTGTTGGCCTGCCCAATGTAAACCCAGCGACAGGCCTCCAGAAGACATGCAACAATCTGTCAGGCACCTACTGTGATACTCCCATTGGCAAGGGCCTCGTTTGTGGTGCTAGCAATCATGATAAGGCACACTGCTTCAAGCCTGGGGGCAGTATAGCTGGTCAACAACCCTCCTGGCAGAAGGGTAAGGGTGACAAGGAAAAGGACAAACTCACTTTAGCCACAGCGACCACTGCATCCACATCCACTGCACCTGCTCCTCCCACTCCTACATCAACTCTGGTGGCTGTGGCAGTACTTGACTCTTCTGCAGCCTCTCCTTGGACCACACACTCTGGGGATCTTACTTTCACAGTTATTACTGAGCTTGATGAAGGTGGGGATGCACCTACACCATCACCAGCCTTAAAGGCATGCCTTGGCACTCTCTCAGCTTCTAGTCTTTTGGACTCTGGCACTTCCTGCATGCTGGTCTGCAATTGTGCCTTCTTTCAAACCTATGTGCCAGACATGTCTGTGAATATTCAAACAGCTAATCACAGACACTTACCTACTACTGGACATGGTGAATGTCTGGCCTTCCTATCCATTGGTGGTGATAAGTATTGGGTATGACTCACCAACTGTTTGCATGCGCTGCAGGCTGTGCTGCACCTCATCTCAGTTGGGCGGATGCTCTGCCAGGGCTGGGGTTGCAATTTCCAGGGAGAATGTGCATGCTGTGAGCTCTCATACTGTGGACATCCATTGGGTGGTGTGCAGCTACAGTCAAATAACCTCTGCTTCCTGGACCTTGAGTTCATTCACTTCGATGCACCCCTACCTCTCACCACCAGCCTGGTCCTCACTGCCTTTGCTTGTGTCCCAGTCACCTACAATTTGTGGCATGCCAGGATTGGCCATGCTGGTTGCAGGGCAGCCAGTCAACTGTCCTTGATCACATCTGGTATCACCATTAGCTCCTCCTGTCCACAGTCAATCTGTGAGTCCTGTGTGGTCAGGAAGCATGCTCACTCACCATTCAAACCCTCTAAGAGCCATACCACTGCCTTTCTTGAGCTTGTACACACTGATCTTGGGGGACCTATGCTGGTGCAGACCTTCCATGGCAAGTTGTACTTTATGGTTATCCTCAATGACTATACCCATGTCCTGGATGTACATTTGCTTGCCCACAAGGACCAGGCTCTTGAAGCCTGGGAGGTTACTCGAACCTGCTGGGAATGGCAGCATGGTATGATGGTCAAGGCTCTGCAGTTGGACAATGGGGGAGTTTCTCAGTAATACATTCATCCAGTCCTTGAACTCACAGGGTATTGCTCATCATTTGTCCACACCATATATGCACCAGCAAAATGGGGTTGCTGAACAGGTTATCCACACATTAGAGGGATGTGTCTTGGCCATGTTACATCTCACTCAGCTCCCACTTGCTTACTGGGGTGAGGCAATGCTCACAGCTTCCTATCTACATAATTGCACAGGGTCATGTGTCTTACCAAATGGGATCATGCCCTATGAAATGTTGCATCACACACGACCTGATCTCAGTCACTTGTGGGTTTGGGGCTGTCAAGCTTATGTGCACATCCCTTTAGAACTCCAGCAGAAGTTAGGACCCAAGTCCAGACTGGTATGCTTTATGGGTTATCCACCAGGGGTCAAGGCATATAGGGTGTGGGATGTTAGCACTGGGCAGTTCTTTAATTCTAGGGATGTCATTTTTGATGAAGATGTTCATGTGTTACCCTTCAAGAACATGTCAACCAGTGGACTGTCATCCATGACCAACAAAGACTCAAGTTCGGATGAGGACTCTGACAACTCATGACCCCCATCCCCATTGCCCTCATTGTCTCAGTCACCCTCGGTGCTCTTGACTGTGGTTCAACCTTCCATTGCTGCTCCCCCTACTACTTTGCATTGTTCTGGCAGGACCAGGGTACAAACTGAGGCAGGTAAGGCATTCACCGAGTCTCTTCAGGCAATGCAGGAATGCCTGGCCACACATCATGCCCACTCTGTTTCTCCCATCACAACTGCCCCCTTTGTCACAACTGCTTCTGGTCATAACACCCTCTTAAATGGCCCTCTTTCCCCATTAACTGAGCTGTCAGAGTCTGATCTCTCATCCTCTGACACCTCTGTGGGTCCACTCTCTGCTGTGGTCATTGATTTGGTCATCTCTGAACATGCTTGCCTGCCCCTACAAAGCAATACTTGCCATGACCCAGCCAATCCCACCTACAATCTCTTGATTCCCCCTGCTACTTATGATGAGGCAGTCTGTCACAGTGATGCATCCAGGTGGAGGGTTGCCATGGATAAGGAAATAGATCAGTTAAGGTTGATGAATGTTTATAGCCTTGTTCCTCTTCCTCCTGGGGCTCATGTGATAGGAAGTCATTGGGTGTTGGAGTATAAAGAAGGAGATGGTAAGGGGGGACCAGTTGAGAAGGCACATTTTGTTGCAAAAGGGTTCAGTCAGGTACTGGGCAGGGACTTTGGGCAGACATTTGCACTGGTTGCAAGGCAGAGTTCCATTTGACTCCTCACTGCCATTACTGCCAGAGAGGACTGGGAGCTGCACTTGCTGGATATCAAGAGAGTGTTCCTTCATGGAAAGGTCAAGGAGAAGGTGCATGTCAAACAACCACCTGGGTATGAGGAATATGGCCCAGATGGTGAGGAGTTGGTTGGGTTACTTCATTCTGCTCTCTATGGGATTAAACAGGCTGCCTACCACTTCTACGAAACACTTCACTCCAAACCTGAGAGTCAGGGATTCTGGCGCAGCAAGGTGGATCATGCAGTGTTTGTCTTTCATCAGTTAGAGGTTGTCTGCATGGCTGCCTGGCATGTCAATGATGGCCTCAGTGGTAGCAACAACGAGCATTTCCTTGCTGAGGTCAAGCATTGTCTACACCTCCATTTTGGCATCTCAGACATGGGACCTGTCACAAAATACCTCAGCATCCAGTTCAAATGCGATTGTCACACTCATGAACTGTGTCTTCACCAGAGTGAGTACATCATCCACCTCCTCCAAGAGTATGATCTTGTTGACTGCCACCCAGTACACCTTCCCATGGACCCCACCCATCCTTTTCTCACTGATGCTGAGGCAGCAAAACTGGTTGAACCCACCAACCTAAGGTCTCTTTACCTGAAACTCATAGGTGAACTGTTATACCTCTCTGTTTGCACCCATCCTGATATTTCCCTTGCTGTTCAGCATCTTTCACAGTTTCTCTCCTGTCCCAGTGCACATCTACTTCGAGCCATGAAACATGTCCTTCATTACCTTGCAGGCATGGTTAATCATCGCCTTCACTATGGGGAACACACATGCAGTCCCCCCACCCATCTTTATGCTGACAATGTGGGGGTGATTGCACTCTCACGAGAGGCTGCAAACAACCATCGCACCAAACATATCAACATACAGTATCATTTTTGTCGTTCTCACATTGAGGCTGGGACTTTCCTGCTTGAGTGGGTCATGTCCTCCCATAACACTGCTGATGTCCTCACCAAGGCCCTGCCTCATCTGTCCTTCTCCTGTCATGTCGCTGGTCTCTCGCTTGTGTCCCATTGAGGGGGCATCAGAGGTCATTTTCAATGGTCACTTTGCTTGCTTCTCATTTCTGTTTTTTCCCTCTCTGCACATGGAATGTTTCTTGTGTCTGTTCTTTTTCATTTCTCTATGCATGGAACTCATGTTAGTTTGGACTTTCCTTGTGTCCCTTTGCATGTGTCCCACTGTGGGGGCATGTTGGTGTCATAACCATGCATTCACTCTAAGTCCTTACTCACTCTGCACCCTCTTCCACTGGTCATTCACTCACTCCACACCAACTCTGCCCAACTTCTGTCAGTTACAAACCATCTCCACTCCAACAGCTGTCAGACTTGTGTTGCTCTCCTACTGGACCAAACAGACCATTCTCTGAGGGGTCATGTGACTACCTTCAGACTCCTCCCTGACAGTGCACAGCCAGGTACTCCACAGCATGCGCACCACATGGTCCAGTGCCTGGACTGTTTCCTTTTCTGGATGTTCTATGTTACCTGTTCATATGTCTTCCATCTACCCTTCATTTGTCATCTGGGAAGTTTTACTTGAAAATTTCTGGGTCTCCATATGTCAGTTCTGATTCCAGTTACTGTACCTCCATAGTAGTATAAAAGCATGTATCATACTCTGCCATTCCTCAGTATGAATATCAACTGAGTTCCTACTCCCTCTGTCTCTGTCTTCTGCCTGTTGGAGTTATCTCCAACTTTCCATCTATTTCTCTCCCTCTGAATTACAAGGGCTGAGATCATGCAAGGGGGTAGCACACAAGCTAAACCCAACACCCTCACTCCACTCTGCCTTTGTCTTGGCAGACTTCATTTCTGCCAACACTCCACCAGTTGGAGTTCAGTTCTTTCTTTCAGACTTGCTTCTGAACCTCTCCCCAGCCCTTGCCTAGCATTGGAGTTGGTCAGAGTAGGCCTGGACTTGACAGTTGGTGTCAATGGTCACATGTTAGGTGCACTTGTACTTATAGAACTGTTTATGTTAGTTTACACCTCAGCACTTGTGTCTATGACACTGAGGTTGGTATGGTAACCCCTGAGGATATGCATGTGTACTTACCTCCTGTAGCATGTCCTATCAGGTATTGTCAATGACAGCACTTGCATCTACAATGCTGAGCATGTCCTATCAGTTTTACAACACAGGTAACATAGAACATCCCAAAAAGGGAACAGTCCAGGCACTTGGCCATGCAGTGCATGCACTGTGGAGTACCTGACTGCATGCTGTCAGGGAGAAGTCTGAGGGGGGTCACATGACTGCTCAGAGAATGGTCTGCTTGGTCCAATGATAGACCAACACAAGTCCAACAGCAGTCAGAGCAGAGGAGGTTTGTCACTGCCAGAGGATGGGCAGAGTTGGTGCAGAATGAGTGAATGACCAGCAGAGAAGGATGTGGAGTGAGTGGGGACTTAGGATAAATGCATGGCCTTACTTGTACTCTGTCTTACTTAGGTTCCAGGTTTGTCCAGACTATAAAGCCCTGTACTTAGGTACAGAATGATACCTTTTGGCACTCTGAAGGTCACTATGAGTTTCCTTTTCACTTTGTCTGCACTGCATGCCTCACAACCAACCACACATGAACTATGTATACCACTTGCACTGCTCACATCGCCAGTACTACTCCATGGAACATGCCACACATGCCATGAAACACTACCACTACCAAGCACTGAGGCCCACCTTCTAGTTTTGACAGTCCAGAATCCCTTGGGACAAGCAATTCATTCCCTTCATTTTATTGTTGTTACCTAAGCCATCTAGCTCATATTAAACAGCTACTTGGAAATTTCCTACAGCAGAGTAGGAGAAGGTTGGGCTGTGGAGTACAGGGGTCAAAGTCTGAAGCAAATCTGACCACTGGGTGGCAAGATATGCAATGAACAAGGAGCAGAGGAGTATGGAGGGAAGTTCTGGGGACAGAGGTTGGAGTCAGAGTTTGGAGGTCAGATGGGAGGGTGTCAGGTTCAGCTAGTGTGCTTCCCCCTTGTGTGAGCTCAGCCCTCATATTTCAGAGGCAGAGTGGACTCAGAGGAGTGGAGATGAAACTCCAGAGGGAACTCAGAGGGAGTCAGAAGTGGGAACTTTATTGTTGATATTCATACTGATTACATCAGAGTACTATGCAGCCTTATATACAATGTACTGTAGATCAAGGGCAGGGCAGTGTAGAATGCAAGCCAATAAATGTATTTCAGCATGCCCAGGGCCAATGGTATGTCACCTATCCACAGGTTATTGTTGAGTGCATATTTGGGCATGCAGTCTGCTTGCAGCACTTGCACACATTCATGGCATACCCAGCCTTTCCCATCCTCATTTATATGTGTTCCTTCTATGAGAAGGCCATCCCACAGCCTGTGTGCCATATGTGGATCAGCTGGGGTCAGATGTCATCAAATATTTTGTATATCTCTGATGACCTCAACATTGCCTGCAGTATGTGTCAGCAGCTATTTGGAAGATTTCTATTCCTTGCTTGCCTTCTTTATGCAGTAATTCCTGTGCACAGATGACACATACAGCAGATGCTACAGTGTCATTATTTGTCACATCTATGAATGCTGCTATACAGCACTCCCTTTGTTCATCAGTGGGCACTTGCATATACTCTGCCCATGCTTGGTGAGTGGCCTGTTCATGTTTGCCACCACATTCATTTGTGGACATGCTTTCTGCTTGCCCCACCCATTTGCAACACCATCAGTCTTGTTGATTCTCTTTCACTTTATGTTTGCAACTTGCTGTGGCCTCTTCCTTAGCTCTGGCCACCTCTCAGATCACATCCTACAGATTCTGTGGCAAATGATGTACTGCCAGCCACAATTGCGCCCATGTTCACAAGGTGTTGGAGAGCATCCCTGTGGGAAGAGTATCAAACAATTCCTGCCATGTTAACAGACCCCAGAAGTCAGTCATCCTTGAGCCAAGGTTGGATTGCACATCTCATGTTTCATCATCTCTCCCACCACACTCCTTTCCCCACCACCTCCTTGATGGTTTCCCCCTCAGGTTCACCCCTATCATGTGTCACTTAAATGTGCACAATGTACTCGAGACAGCTGCAAACTACTTCTTCCCCTGATGAACCTTCTACAAGCATGTCACCATTGATTGCCATTCATTCCTCAACAACTGGTAACATCAATATGTCACTCCCCACACTTACTGATCAGTCTGAGAGCACAGCCACCAGCAAGGCACCACCATCATCTTCCTCTGTGGTGGAGAACCTCAAGGATAATACTGTTGCTATTTATGCTGCCTTGCCAAATTTGGTGGCCCATGCAGAGTTCTTCTTTGGCAGGGCCATGGGTGATGTTGCTGTGCTGAAAGATGGCACAGACAATGTCATGGAGTTGGTTCTTAGTGGCATGTTTGAAATTGACCATCAAGGTTTCTTTATGGGGCCAGAGGGTGGTTACACAGACAAGAATGTGTTTGGCCAAGATTTTGTTGAAACAAAGCTCACCTGTAACCTTCTCATGGTGCAGCATGATGCTGTTTACAGTATTACCCAGCAAGACTTTGCATTGATCATCTCCAATATCAGGGCCTTGGAGAAGCTGGTGCCCATGAAAAAAGGAGAGAGTTTGCTTTCATGCATCCATGAAAGCCATTGTCAGCCATGTATTTGACTCGGCCATGCTTTATGATGCCCTCATCCAGGCAGCATCTACTCACAATTTTTTGCCTTTGCCTGCCTTTGACATTGATGGCATGCCCATCAAGCCTGTTGACTACCACTGTCTGTTATGTGGTGCTATCATTCAGGTCCACTTCACCATATTACACTTCTTTATCAGAGGTGATAGGAAGTTGGTGTCTACTACTGCTGTTCATGAGATCCATGTGTTGTGTGCTCCACTCCAAGTACCTGTTAACCCCCTCAAACACATGCATCTGAGCAATGAGAGCTCTGCTGCTGGTAACAAGAAGTCCTGTATGGTGAGGCTTCCCTGCATCTGCAATGACACTTCATGTTTCTTTGGCCTGTCTCCCAATTGTAATTGGCCTGCTGGTCTTTGGAACCACTGTAGGGAACGAGTTCAAATTCCCTACAAGAAGTCATCTTGGTTGGAAGAAAATAGGGGTTGGGGGACTTGTGTTTTGTTTCTTGCTTTTGTTTTCATGTTTGTACCACTGGACTTAGTGGCGAGCAGCTGCATTGCTGACTAAGCACGTGTGCTGTGTTTGCATGAGTTCAGTTTACCATAGAAGCAATCCATGTCAGAGGCCCTCATAGCAGGGTGATTTCGTCTCACATTTCAGCAAGTTTTTGAGGTCAGAATTATTACTTTGGGGAGTACCCAAAGGGCCAGGAGGACTGGAAATAGGTTTAGTATAGCAGGCAGCAGCCCAGAGCTAAGTTTTCCTTTTAGTTTGCAATTTTTACACTTTTATTACACTTCTTTTCTCCAGTGAGAACCTCCCTTTCTGGTCAAGCACAATACTTGCCCATCACTGACACTTACTGTTTCTAGGTACTATCTATTACCTATTCCTACATCTGGAGCCCACCATGAGGGGGGTTCTGTTCATTTTTGGGGAAAGAAGCCACCTCTTTATCACCACACAAAAATTTTTCTGGATTAAGTTGGACAAGCTAAGTGTTTAGAATTTCGATTCTAGCTACAGTCTACACTCAGGAACTCCGAAATTTTTCAGAATTATTTTTCAAGCTGAAAATGAAGACTGAATGATGAAGTTGAAGATCCCTTGAGTCAAAAAGCAAATCTGAAGGGAAATTAATAGTCAAATTTTTGCAAAGAAGCTGTGAGAATGCACCGAGAGAGCTCGAGGGAATGCCACCGAGGCATTTGAGGGATGCACCATGGTTCTCGGGGTGCATGTCTGACCTTTTTAGGTATTTCGAATGGGTTCGAAGTCTTTGCAAGTGTGAGAACTGCTTCAATGACCAAGAATGGGCGAAATGGGCTTGCTGGTATGCAGGTGGCGAAGTCTCAGACTCATGGAATGAATTCATTGAAGATAGCTGAGTTGGCCTGAATTTGTGGTGGCCATTGCATGTTTGTATCCTGGGTCCTGGAAATTGGGTCAACAGTATTCAAAGAGTGACCTTTACAGCCTTGTTGACAGTCAAGCAAGCAGAAAGATATACACAGAGAGGAACTAACAAACTACAGACTTTACTTTCTAGATTTGGCAACATATCTATGGGTTTCAAGGCAACTCAAGGCTGACAAACTTGAAGACCTCTACTTGCAAGGCTTCAACAAAGAATTCCAGTGCGAAATCTTGTGGAAAATGCGACACAATGATCAATGGCGACATTCCAATGACCCATGGCCCATGGACCAAGTAACAGTTGTGGCTATGAAATTGCTACAGAAAGGATTTTGCTTGGAGCAACCTCAGACAAGCACAGAATGTTACATTTGACCACAAAGTGACCCAGAATCAAGTTCAGACGAGCAATGACTACCTACAAAGTGTTTTCCAACTATGCCTACACATGACTCACTGACAACCAATATGCAGGGGTCTACAGAATTGTTGAGATACATGGAATGTGAGAAAGTGCCAAAATCAGTTTTGACAAGTTGTGCACAGCCATACAGTCCACCTGAGAAGGCAAAGAGTGAAGACCAAAGCCCCAGCAGGCTTGTTGAAGCAGCAGCAGCAGCAGCAGCCCTGCTGACTACTGAGTTACAGGAAGCAGTAGAGCTCGAGCAAGTCGAACCAGCATTGGTGGAAGAACCACTCATTACGAAGGTCCCAATCGAATTCAAGGCGAGCAAGTGCACTTGAAGGGGTTCCTTGTCTTGCTTTCACCGAAGTCCTCAATTAGCTACTGATACTGTTGGTATAAGGTATTGAAGTCTTAAAGAAGACCCCATCGAAGCTCCTGCAGTCAGCTGGGAAGCACATCAGTTAACTGACGACCTGTTTGTGTCAAATATTCCACTCGAATTCGAAGCAGAAAGGCTTGAAACACAAGAGTTGAAGTCAAAGAGCTCAAAATGCTCACAGACAGTCTTGAAGCAAAAAGGTTGGCAGACGAAGGGATCATAGACTCACACAGAATGCCGCAAGGCACGACTCATTCCAAGTCGAAGGTTATTGCAAGAAGGATCGAGATCAAGAGGCCATCGAAGCTGGTCACACGAAGGAAGCCGCCGGAAGAAATTCTGCAAGTCGAAATGTTGAAGCACACGGCGAGGGTGGACGACCTCGCACTTGAAATGTTCTGCAGCCGCACAGTGTCGGCAATATATATTTTATTCAGGAGTTCGTCGAGAGTATCAACGTGCACACTCGGTATTAGGACTTGTGCAGAAAGTCCTGCGATGTTGACTAAGCGGAGTCACATGACCGCTCTGCACGTCGTGGCCGCGTGCACTCGAGTACTATATACTGACACATCTAGTACTACAGGCCAACTACGCAAGATCGCAGCGATCGAAGGATATGAAGAATGGGGCGAACAAGGTACTGTATGGAAGCTACCACGACTACAAGCGACAGCGACAACAACAAGAGTGACAACGATAGCGAGTAGCAAGATAGCGATGACGACAACGACGACCTTACCTAGCGCAGATAAACGGCCATACAAGATAGGAAGTGCCATGCTATGGAAACGGGGCACAACGAGCACGGATACTGAGCCTGAGGGCTCAAGGGTTTGTTTCAGTTTTAGACCGTTTTAGTTACATCTATTCTACACTAGGGAAAATGACTATATACGATGAAGAGCAACTGACATCCGGAAGATCGCGATACAAGGAACGATGACGATGATAAGGCTTGATGTGGATCGGTGGCCATGCAAGGCTAGAACAGCCGTTCGATGGAGACAAGGCGTGAAGAGTGCAGATGGAGAGCCCAACAGCTCACAGGTTCATTTTGATTCCGAAACATTGTACTTACATCTATGCTATTCTAGGGAATACAAGAGTACGCGACAAAGAGCGACCTACATCCGGGCAATCACGAATCAAGGGCCTATGACAAACTACAAACGAGTGAGGGTGATAACAACAAGAGCGCGAGTGAGGACGACGACAGCACTGGACTCAGAGTGACAGCCATGCGGGCTGGAACAGCTGTCTTGTGGAGACAAAGCGCGAGGAGCGTGGATACTGAGCCTGACGGCTCAGTGGTTTGCTTCGATTCCTGCACGTTCTACTTACATCCTTGTTGTTCTAGTGAAGTCAGATATCTACGATGAACCGCAATCGCTATTCAAGAATCCACAATGAACTACGGACAAGGGTTGCATGGAGGTACAGCGAATCAAGCGCAACGACTATGGTTTGATCTACAACAGTGACTTTCGAAGCCACAGCCAGATGCACGAGATGCGAGGAGCATCGAAGCCATGCTGAGTGGGCTCGAAGGCCCAAGTCTTAGCTTTTTCTTTAAGCCGTTTTACTTACAGCTACTGCGTTTAGGGAATACAAACTTCTGCAGAATATTGTACAGAAGCTACAGCGATTACTGGTGACGATGACAGCGATTAATGCAGATCGAAGGCTGCGCGAGGCAAGAACAGTCGTCCGAAGGAAACGGAGCACGACAGAGACCACCAAGGAAGACAAATATCTACGTCGAATGGCAATCGCAGTGCATGAGTCTACGATGGACTACGAACAAAGAGTAGACGACAGGTTAGAAGAGAGTGCGTGTCGACTTACAGTGATACAAGTACGACGACTACGATATGCCTCCGGAAACAAATTCGAAGCGACTTGGTGGACTTGCACACAAGACTTAGCACGAATAGCAACACGAGGGCGAGATTTGAAGTTGCGGCGGGATACACAACATGCAAGGAGTATCGAGACCACACCGAGTGGGCTCTACAGCCCAAATTTTAGTTATCTTCTTAGACTGTTTTGCTTACACCCACCGCATTTTAGGGGACGCGAATTTTTACAGAGTATCGACGAACCTTCGAGTGTCGACATGCCTATAGTACGAAGGTCCAGATCAGGACGACCTGCGACCACGTCCCTTCAAGGAGAAGATGCTTACCATACTGCTGATCGAAGTAAGTTTATAGGTCGACGAATCATCAAACAGTTGGCGAAGGGAGACCCCGTCTCCATGCTGGATATTGTGCAGAGACATCATGATGTCTCGTTTTATTCGGGAGACATTGTAGATGATCGGGACGCGCTGGATATATTGAACAAGTCGGGCGCTATGTGTACCGTACACGCTACCTTACTACAGCGAGGCGCGAAAGACCCCTCCATCTACATCAAGGTCAACGTCGAGGGCACCCGAGCTGTCATCGATGCAGCTATTGCAGCTGGTGTCTGTAGGCTCGTCTACACGAGTTCTGCAAGTGTCGTATTTAATGGCACTGACGTCGTGAAGGTCGACAGATGAACATCCTATTCACACAGGCCGTTCGACGCGTATAATCCTCGTTCTTACTCCTCTACTGCATCGAGCGAACCTGAACCTTACCCCAAGAGTGCGACAGCAAAGCTCCCCGAATTCTCACACCGTGCTCTCCCTCCCATACATGCCGCAACCAAGTATCACTGCAGGTTATGCAGCTCCGTACAGCCACTCGGTCCCTATGTCACACCCACACCCAACGCTGGGTCCATCCTATCTGCGTTCAACACCTCATTCGACCCACATGAACTCGAGCGCCCCTTCATCCATTTTCGAATCGAAGGACAGGTGTTCTGCATCGCAAGTGGAGAAGCATTTTATTTCTGGGACATTACAGGACTATGTGATGAATACGAGCAAGGTCTATTGAGTTTAGAGATACCGAGTATGTACGAACGAGCACGGGAGTCGATGGGAGTCCAATTAATGGTGTTACGGTGCACCACCAGTCAATGGTCGTTTGAAGCAACAGAAGTCATTCGATGGAGGAGAACCATAGGAGATTCACGCACCGAGCTCAACAGCTCCTTTGTTCTCTTTTGCCGTTTCACTTACTACTGTGTTGTTGTAGGAAAACTCGATATATACAAAGGAGTACGAGCGCTGTTCGAGGCAGCATGGGTTCATGCACCGAGCTCGAGCGCTTGTTTTTGTTTTTTTGTTTTCGTGGCGATTTACTTACAAATCTACAGTGCTAAGATATGTGACGAAGTGTGGAACCACTTCCAACTCGCTACTTCAATCGGTTTCATGGCAGCTACTATAGCTCGGTTCAGTGCACAACCACGGACAACTGAAGGAGAAGACAACATGGATTCGCAAGCGGAGCACGAGCGCTTGAAGTTTCTACTCATCTTCTTGATGTTTCACTTACGAGGTTGCTGTTCTAGGATAGACTACGAAGAGAGCGATGGCTTTACTTTAGCGTTCGATCGCAACAGCTCCAAGCACGAAGACTCACTGGCGAAAGGAGATAGCTGTTGTATTGTGGAGACAAACCTCGACTGTGAAAGCTTCTCGAGGTCAATGGCGAACGAAGTTGGTGCCTACACCCATCGGAGTCGAAGACCTATCTTCGAAGCAGGTTCGAGAATCTACAGATCTAAGGTGACAGGTTTTGTTAGAGTTCGAACATATGCTGCGTTGAGATACTTTATTTCTAGCAGTGAAAAAGTAGTGAATGAAGATGGGCAACTCGAGGTCGCTCGGTGACACTTAGTGCAAGGGCTTTGGCCACCAGACGAAGCACCTGATGAGGTACAAGGGATTGAGTGCACATGCGCAGAGAGTTGAGAGTACAAGAATGAGGAGGACGGTATAGAGAAGGTCCCGGTGAGCATGTTGGTGTATAGTCTTTTCTTTAGTTCGAGCTTTGGTTCGCGCAATGTCGCTCAACCAAGTTGTGCCAGCCTTCGGGTGATTCTACTCACCCCGACGTATAATTTCATGTTTCGTTGTTTTTCCTTGTTCGGGAGTCTTTTTCTTTAGGTACATATGTGTATTTGAGATGCTTCATAGAGGGCTGAAGACTGCACCTCGAAGAGCAGCAGCTGCTCTATTCTGCACTTGATTTGTGTAGAAATATCTGTAGGCTACCTCAGTAGTGAACAAACTACTAAGTGTATTACTGTACCTGTAGGCTACTACAGGATGTCAGTATAGTAGAATACTTGTAATATAAACAGACTTACCCTCAGTAGTGAACAAACTACTGAGGGAATACTAGTAGAGAATACTACAAGTATGTGCGCTTTTTGTGCTTATGTAAGCACACTAGCATCGCACCTAAGTACCAACAAACAGTGGCACTTTATGTTCCAACAATTTGTTACTCACTTGTTTGCATGCCCAGAGTTACCTCTGGTCATTCAGTTCAAGGAACTTGGGGGCTGTGGAGTGATTGAGGGTCAAAGGGGTCGTCTGTGAGGAGGGCGAGGAGTTCAAGAAGCAGGGTGCATGTTGGAGAGGCCAGGTGGTGGTTCTGGGTGGAAGGAGCTGTGTTTGGAGGCAAGGAGTTTTGAGGGTTGAGAGGGTTGTTCTGTGAGGTCAGGAGTGGATCTTGGGGAAGAAGGGGGGTTGTGTTCGAGTAGTGCAAGGTTAGAGGGGCGAAGAGCCATGTTCAAAGGGCATGAGGGTAGAGAGTGAAGGAGGATATGGGGCGAAGTCGAGGGAGGCAAGTGCAAGGACGAGGGTGTCTGTGTGAGGAGGAGAGCAACCAGGGATGGTTGAGTTCTAAACCACCCCTTGGATGTAGGGAATGAGTTCGAATTCCCTACAAGAAGTCATCTTGGTCAGAAGAAAATAGGGGTTGGGGGACTTGTGTTTTGTTTCTTGCTTTTGTTTTTGTGTTTGTACCACTGGACTTGGTGGTGAGCAGCTGCATTGCTGACTAAGCACATGTGCTGTGTTTGCATGAGTTCAGTTTACCATAGAAGCAATCCATGTCAGAGGCCCTCAGTAGCAGGGTGATTTCATCTCACATTTCAGCAAGTTTTTGAGGTCAGAATTATTACTTTGGGGAGTACCCAAAGGGCCAGGAGGACTGGAAATAGGTTTAGTATAGCAGGCAGCAGCCCAGAGCTAAGTTTTCCTTTTAGTTCGCAATTTTCACACTTTTATTACACTTCTTTTCTCCAGCAAGAACCTCCCTTTTGGGTCAAGCACAATACTTGCCCATCACTGACACTTACTGTTTCTATGTACTATCTATTACCTATTCCTACACTGCTCTGGACTTCAAATGGGTGACATGGGCTTAAGTACATCATGTAAATTAATGTTATCCATGAGATCTGTGACTGTCACTTTAAGTGGCATATTTCTTTATTGCACTTTGGTGTAAGGATTCTGCATCTCATGGTCATCAACACATGCATAGTCACATTTAGTCACAACACATGGGCAGCCTGTGTGCCAAAACACCAACACTTATATAGACCCCAAGATGGGCCCACCTAAATAAATTAGCCAGTACACATGGACAGGCCTGAGGGACTAAAGTGAGAGCAACATATGTACAGGCCTGTAAGTGCATTACCACAACATGTAGGAGGGCCCACAGTGGGTAAGGATGTTGAAACATTTAACTGAGTTGCTGTAAGACATGGATGGGCCTGTCCTGGTAGGTTACACCCCTGTTGCAACATCAAGGTGGGCCTGCCTATCATAACATGGAGAGGGTCACAACATAAGGACAGGCCTGGGAGTAATATCATTTATGGTGTTGCAACATCTAGACAGGCCCATTCATAATAAGCCATACCCCTGTCACAACATAAAGACAGGCCCATCAGTAATGTTGTTTCATAATGTCACATCATATAGACAGGCCTGTCGACAGTAAGATGTACTGCTGTTGAAACATAAAGATGGGCCCATCACTAGTATCATTTAATAGAGTCACAACATAAGGTTGGGCCCATCAGTAGTATTATGCAACATATGGATGGGCCCATCCACAGTAAGATGTACCTCTGACAAGACATAAAGATGGGCCCATCAGTAATCTCATGTATAGCATCACAACATATGGATAGGCTCTTCAGTAGTATTATTTATATTGTCACAACATATGGACAGGCTGTTCAGTAGTATTATTTATATTGTCACAACATATGGGTGGACCCGGCCCCAGTAAGATATACCCTGTCGAAACATAAAGACAGGCCCATCAGTAATGCTGTTTAATAGTGTCACAACATAAGGATGGCCCTTCAGTAGTATTGTTTATATTGTTGCAACATATGGATGGGCCCATCAGTAATATCATCTAATAGTGTCACAACATAAGGACAGGCCCTTCAGTAGTATCATGTATATCATCACAACAAATGATGGGCCCATCTAGCAAGATGCACCCCTTTTGCAACATAAGGATGAGTCCATGTATGGTATTCTTAGGCAGCAGAAAGGGAGATCCAAGCTATCTACATAAGGACAGTCCATGTAAGGCATTCTCAGGCAGCAGAAAGGGATGTCATGACCATGTGTTCATCCTAAGTCCTCACTCACTCTGCACCCCTTTCCACTGGTCATTCACTCACTCCACACCAACTCTGCCTACCCCCTGATGTTTACAAGTCATCTCCACTCTGACTGCTGTCAGACTTGTACTGCCCTCCTACTGGACTGCATGGGCCATTCTCTGAGGAGTCATGTGACTACCCTTTGGACTTCTCCCTGACAGCATGTGGTCAGGGACTCCACAGCACATGCACTGCATGGTCTAGTGCCTGGACTGTTTCCTCTTTGGGTTGTTCTGTGTTACCTGTTCATATGTCCTCCATCTACCCTTCATTCATCATCTAGGAAATTTTACTTGAAGTTTTACAAGTCTCTGTATGTCAGTTCCAATTCCAATTACTGTACCTCTGTGGTAGTATAAAAGCATGTACCATACTCTGCTGTTCTTCAGTATGAATATTGACTTAGTTCCTACTCCCTCTGTCTCCATCTTCTGCCTGTCAGAGTTACCTCCAACTGTCTGTCTGTACTCCCCCTCTGAAATATGAGGGCTGAGATCATGCAAGGGGGTAGTGCATGAGCTAAACCTGACACCCTCACTTTGCTCTGCCCTTACCTCAGTGGACTTCATTCTTGCCAACACTCCACAAGTCAGAGTTCTGCTCTTTCTGTCGGACTTGCTTCTGAACCTCTCCCCAGACCTTGTCCAGCATCAGAGTTGGTCAGAGTAGGCCCAGACTTGACAGTATATTTGTACTCACACT
This sequence comes from Pisolithus orientalis, assembly GCF_024613125.1. Classification (NCBI taxonomy): domain Eukaryota; kingdom Fungi; phylum Basidiomycota; class Agaricomycetes; order Boletales; family Pisolithaceae; genus Pisolithus; species Pisolithus orientalis. Next base: position 2,306 of record NW_026261016.1, on the reverse strand, counting down.
TGTATGATCTCATTTTCTGTCTTCCAAAAAACTTACACCATTATGAGAACTTGAGCTCAATCCCAGAGAGAGGTCACTGAGAACCTCACTGTTGCACTAGCTAATCTGTGTCGACTCCCTTCTGTCATCAAACAGTTCCAATCATTCTCCACCTGATGCTGCTCTCACACTGTAGGCAAATGCACTTTGCAAGCTGGTTGCTCTGACCTCCATCCAACCACTTTCCATACTCTGTCTCCTCATAACTGAGATGATGGACCTGACCCTGATGACCCTGATGGTGATCCCGACAGTGGGGGCAGTGGTGATGGGGATATCCCTGAAGACCTGGCTGAGCTGCCAGAGGATCCCCTCATAGCTCTTGCTAGAGCTGTCCATGCACTTGCATGGTCTAGTTTGCACACTGGGGACTCTGCTCCAAAGACCAAAGTCCACAAGCCTGACACTTTCAACAGCTCCAACCCTAAGAAACTCCGCAAGTTCCTCATACAATGCAAGCTGAACTTCCAAGACCACCCCCATGCATTCTGCTCCAACAGAGTGAAGGTTACCTTTGCTCAGTCTTATCTTAAGGGTATGGCTCTGGCTTGGTTCAAGCCAGACCTACTAAACCCCAACAATTATGACTGCCCACTCTGGATGGACAACTATCACGAGTTCTTACAAGAGCTCACAACTAATTTTGGTCTGCATGATGCCATAGTGGATGCTGTCCAACAACTTGAAAACCTCACTCTGAAAGATTGTTCTCAAATTACCAAATGTGTCATGGAGTTCAATTGCTGGGCTTCACAGGTCAAAGACTATGGTGTCAGTGCACTCTGCCACTGCTTTTATAGCAGACTTCCAGACTGCATCAAGGATGAGATCGCTCACATAGGAAAACCTTCTACCCTCACACAACTCCACAAACTTGCTCAGACCATCAATGCACACTACTGGGAGCATAAAGCAGAGATCTTGCACACCACCAAGTCCACCACTGACAAGTTGCAGCCTTCCAGCTCCAACAACAAGTCTAAATTGTTGTCCTCTGCCTCTGCTCTGAAGTCTGATGCCAAGGGCAAGGGCAAACAGAAAGATCTGCCCAAGTCTGATATTGCCCATCTTCTGGGCAAGGATGGCAAACTCACCTCCACTGAATGCCAGTGTAGGATGAAGAACAACCTCTGCCTCTTCTGTGGTGAGGCTGGCCACTCCACTAAGGACTGTCCCAAGTCTACCTCTCATGCAGCCAAGGCACATGCAGCTATGGCTGGAACTCCACCTCCTCCCCCTGTGGAGAAGGCAGAGCAAAAAAATTAGTCTGCTCCTCCAGGGAGCTCACACAGCCTGGAGGAAGTGTTGATCCCAACTGTGTGCAACTGGACATCTGACTCAATGCATCCACTCTCTCTAGTCCCAATTCATTACTGCCATCTGTAACTCTTCTTGATTACTCTGTTGATACTTTTTCTGCATTGATCAATTCTGGCTCTTCTCATTGTATTGTAGACCCATCCATAATCAAAAGGTATGCTATTCCTGTTTCCTCCATTTCCCTGCCAGTTCCACTCCGCTTGTTTGATGGTAGTACAAATGCTGTCATTTCCCAAGAAGTAGATCTTTTGCTCTGCTTTCCTTCCAGTGATGTCAACTCTGTTTCATTTTATGTTACTCTGTTGGATTCTTCATGTTTGCTGGTATTAGGACACAACTGGCTCACCCACTTCAATCTGTTGATTGACTGGGTACTGGGCAGTATATCATTCAAACCATTGTTACAGGGAATGCCAACACCCCAGGCACCTTCATCACCTTCCACTGTGACCTCCACTCTGGATCTGACACCCCCACTCTGTCTGCAGTTCCATCTGCACCTCTCACAGACTCACTGCATTCTGCTCCACTTGTCTCACTCATCAATGGTGCTGTGTATGTCAGAGCCTGTGCTCTCCCTGGCTCTAGGACAGTTCTGCTTACAGCTCTCCACTGATGATGTGAAGCTTCATGCATCCTCCACTCTCCCTGCCTCCTGACCTCTCCTTGGTCCCTCCTGAGTATCATGAGTTTGCTGACATCTTTAGTAAAGACAAGGCTACGAACTTCCCACACTGCTGTTCAATCTCAAGATTGACCTCGAGGAAGGAGCTTCTCCCCATTGGCAATCTACTCTCTGTCTCTGCCAGAGCTTGAAGCTCTCGGCACCTCATTGATGAGCACCTTGGCTACAGTTTCATCAAGCAGTCCACCTCTGCTCATGGTGCCCCTGTCCTCTTCATAAAGAAGAAGGATGGTTCACTCCTGCCTCTGCATAGACTATCGAG
>NW_026261015.1:0-30300 GCF_024613125.1 Pisolithus orientalis | reverse complement strand
CTGCTCTGTCTCCCGTTCCTCATATCCCTGCCCGCCTCCCGAAGTCTCATCGTCTACGTCAGCAGATTGCTGTGTACTGCGCGATGGGGGGGTCGGGCTTCAAAGCGGTAAGACGTGCCAAGCGGACAGGAAGATCGGTTCAAGGGGAAATCGGAGGACGGTATGGGCGGTAGCAGGCGCAGAACAAGCTGGTCCTACTCACCGTTAGATTGCAGTATGACATTTAGTTCATGCCGAGACAAATCATCTCTAGCTTATAATGCGGTCGTGAGTTGACTGAAGTAATCAAGGAAGGCTCCTTTACACCATTTACTTCGACCCTCGAGTGAACCTACATACAGGGAAATCTAAAAGCTACCAACTTTCTGTTTATCTTTTCAATCAGCTACTGCTGAATGTCTCAACATTTTGCTGTTGAACGGTGCTCCCCTGGCATTGGAATATCAGCTAACCCGATTTGACTAGCTTGCTTAGCCGCGTCCCTGCAACCAACCTAGAAGAGATGTCAACACGCCACTTGACGCGGGTGTACTTTGCTTTGTCTGATCCTTCCAACCATTCTAGAAAAGACGTGAGCGGGTTATGCAACGTGCATGTACTTCCCAACGCTGGACTCACAGTGAACAACGCATTGTGCTTCTGCCAGTCATATAACTGCACAGGGTAGGTTTTGTCGTCTGCCTTTTCCGCAACGGCCGCGCTGAACAGCGTTACCCCACTTGGCAGGATATTTGGCGGGGACACTTGGTGTGCCGGCACAGTTGGCGCCCGTTTCCCGCCCTGGGCAGTTGCCACTACCGTGCGCGATGTATCCGACAGCTTTCCCGTCAAGCTCTGCGCAATTGCCTCTGTCGTCGTTTCTAGAGTTGCGTTGCCACCGCCGGCACCGTTGTTTACAATGATGTCGTTCACAAGGGAAGGAGGAAGCGTTATAACGCCGCGGACTGTGGTGCCCATTTCTCGTCGCAAAGCACAAGCCGTGCATGGCGAATAGTCTGGCCGAGCGAAAACCGTGACCGTGCCAACTAAATCAGTCTGGTTGCCGCTATTTTTGTGCAACTCGAACTGGTATGAAGCGTTAAATGCATGTTCCGGAAGCTGAACCAGAACCACGAAAACGCGGTAGTTCTTAATCGCCTGGAATGTCTCAGGGAGCCCAGCACTTTGGGGCGAAGGGACAGGAAGGTGGCTCCATGCCTCTATGTCTACTTGTGTTGCCGCTTGCTGAGGGTCGAAGCCGTAGTACTTGGCAATTCTTGCACGACCTGCAGCGCGTTCCGCATCTGTCGCCGTTTGATCGACTTTGACACCCTGAAATTCTGGGTAGGAATAGTCTGCAGATTGGAATGCGGGTGAGGTGCACTACCGCAGCACGTTAGAGAAACGGCGTACATTTAGGATAGGCATTCGCATCTAAGAAACGGGTTTGTTCTGAGGTCCAGTACGTCCCGTTATCGTTTCTGAAAGGGTACAAATTCCCGCGAGCCCCGGTAGGAAGGAGTTGCTCGTTGTACACTTGAGCAAAAGTCCCGCGTGGCTGTCAAGGGACTGTTGTTTAGCATCGGTTGGCGAACCTAGATGACTCACGAACCTGCGTCCAAGAGTAACTCACGCCGTCATGGACGTAGCCATCACCCATCCAATAGCTTGGGTAGCACCATTCCCACAGTGCAACTAATGGATGTTCAAAAATGCACTTCGAATGAATGTGAACTCGTACTCACTCAACCTATCGACGTTGCAATGATGGACTAACAATTTAGTTAGACTCCCCGTACTATATGTTACAATACGCGAGGACTCACAGAAGAAGATAGGATCGAAAGCAGCCTGAAGGTGGTCAACCTAAATTGTATCATGTATTTTCCCCTCATAACTCACATAATCTGGGTTAGTCTAAATGTGCAGAATCATAGGATGTCATTTAGTTCGAACAGAAGGTTAGCATGAACGGAACAAACCATGTGCCCATTTCCACCCTATGCCCCATCACATGTTAGCAACGGAAGAAACTCTACTAAAACACCTACAATAGTGCCGTGAATAATGCCATGGAGGGCTTCCAGGGCACCAGTATTGTTGAAATCTTCCTGTCTTTTTGACTCGGTCACTGCATTGGAGAATTCATCGTAACTACGGTAATCAGCACAGAGCCTTTTCTTTCTAGACGGGAATTACCCTCACGCAATTGCAGGATCCATCCCATCTGGGAAGGCAAACAGAAGACCTATCCCCGAGCTGAGATGAGATGCCTGTGACTCAATAGCACTGGGGCATATCGCAGACAATTAATGAGCCAAACACAGTGATTGGATGGTTCTCACGTTTGGGCTGCAGCTATGTCGGTACCTCCCTGGGGGCTGCTTGGGGCGTGCCGATAAGTCCGTGTCCACTTCGAGAAATATGCTGTTGTATTAGTCTATTCCGGGCACGAGTAAGCGATGTGGGAAAAGAAAACACTCCGTGGAGTTGAAACCTCACCGGTGCGTTGTATATATCTGTGAAGTCGGAAGGAATTCCCCCTTGAAAAGTGTAGTACGAAATGGGGTTCTGAACGGTCGCGCTTTTGCCTCCTGGGAGCGTGATCACCACAGTGTCCTCGTAAAGCACTGCGGGTAACCCTTGTGGATTGGTTGCTGGATCAGCCCAGTCCCAAAACCTGTCCCAAAACAACTGTTGAAGCGTTTCACTGACAACTGCATAAAAACGTACGGAAAGCGCAATTTCTGGGCCTCTGGAACCCATTTACCAATTTCTGCCGGATATTGTTTTTCGATATTGGCTGCGATACGGTCGGCAGCATTCCCCATTGCTTGCTACGAATGTGTCAATTCGGATAAGCAAAGGGCGATTGGACCGACAGACCTCGATCAGCAGCATGTACGGGCGGTGCCAAGTGGGGAACGTCACAGATCCATGACTTCAAAACAGCATTAACGAAAGTACCGTACGACTGAATGAGGCGACCTACTTGCAGTAACCTATTGACACGTGTGCGAAACTCAGTACACCAATGCATGCCGAACTAGTCAAAATGGCGCACCTCCAAATCTTGAAGGAGTGGGCAACGTATCCTTAGGATTATTTTCATCGTAGTCTGCCACCCTCTCTTTCGGTGATTTCTTGTCCCCAACATACTCACGGTAAGGCTTGCCATGGATCGCGGCAATCTCAAAGAAGGAAGCTGCTGGCAACCCGTTATCCGGTAAGGCAATACCGAGGGAAGTGTTGCGGACGCCCTGGATCGCGGAATAACCAAGGATGAAGAGTGAGAATTGGTATGGATAGTTCTTTTGCATGTCTGTGATAAGAAGACGATCAGCAACGATGCCTGTATTCTTACGCCCGATGACGGGGTAATAGTAAGTGGCTTCCCCCGGCGAGTTGTATGCGTCCTCTTGCATAGCTGTATGTAATGTCACTGGAGGTGAAGGATGGATGAATACCCAAGAAATGACAGGCTATTTATCTCTTCCGTGGCGACCAAAGTAAGCCAAGAAAATTCCCAAGAAGCACCCAGAGCTGTCTAACTCCAGGATTCGAGCGCATGGACGTGTTAATTTCGGCTAGTTCAACGCACCCATCTTACTTCATCATTGCCTCGTAGGCCCATCTGCAAAACGGTCGAATTACAGCATACACTTTGTACAGTTTTGAATTGTTCGAGAGCTCGGCAAGTACTGTTACTCAACTCGGCAAATGCTAAGCGCTCGTCGAGTGTTCATCGAGCATCAAACGTTTTGTAGATGAGTGTTCTGGAATGGGAGGTAATGGGTTACGCGAGCACGGCCGGCTGCGACCCACTCAGTCCCTCCAATTCGGATTATCTAAATAGCAAAATGGTTTAGCAATGACAAGGAATAGCGTTTAAGCAGTACTGTGAGGCGCATTAACGGCCATGGTAAGTAAAACCTCCTGTTCGGCCACTTGGCAGTGGCCACGTAGTGCGTTCCTTCTGGGTGTCGTATCTCCATGGACATTGCTACTATGTAAATATGGTGCTGAGGTTCTTATGGCTCATAGACAAATCCACGCACTGTTAGCCTTCAAGTTCCAGAACTTTATAACAACCTATGTTATGGGAAGAGGCGAGCAGGCTCCACCGCCTCCTGTTCGCTACACATAGTATGCTACCCTGTCAGGTGTTATGCAATGCCAAGTGAGCACCGCTGGAAAACTGTCATCAGCGGTCGCAGACTAAGCTTAATATGTTCAACGTTCAAACTTATCGCCGCATCAACCTTCTGACACAAACCTGGTGCACTATGAGGCCTTGAGGCCGGGTCGTGTAGCCACGCACCATCAGGGAGACAGGGAATGGTGGAATCACGGTCACCATCAGTCAGTAACAGGTTTAAACCATATATTCGCTTACTGATGACAGACAGATAGGCTCAAAACCTGCGTCGCTGTCAAAGTCCTGACCGCCCATGCAGCTGCAATGGTCAAGAGAAATCATTCTAAAGAAAATAAAGTGTTCACGAAGGTCAAATTCGCCGATCTAAGCCATCCGGGCTTTCAGCATTGTCTTACTGTCCGAGACCAGTATTCTTACCAATAGCGCATCCCCCGGTGAGCATGCCATCAGGATATCGATAAAGAATTAGCCAGTGCAGTATTATGATTTACATAAGTAACGGTCCAAGAAGTTCTGGCGTCTTCGTCTGGACGAAGTCATGCATCTCAGCGGAAACCTGTCGAAGGAAAGCATGGTGTGCGGTGTATTGGCGCGCAGATCTCCGACCTGCAGTTATTCAGCCTTAGAAAAAATCTGAGTAGCAGCTGGCTGGAAGGCGAAAACATAGTAGAAATGGACGGAAATCTTGTCACACAGACAATATTGCCATGCATCTCAACCGCATGTTCACCTTGTCCATCTTTTATGTATCAGCATGGATCTAGCCTATTCACAAATATCAGGCAACGTACGCACCATTTATCCCCGTTAGAGGCTGGGGCAGTCCTTCAATAGATCCTCTTTTCTGGAGCCGAACTTGAAGCGCGAAGGCGGGACTTGGTTCTGTTGAGCTTGAACCTCAGTCCTCACAAGCAGCGTAGAAGCAACTCCATGCTCGGTGCACGGCGGGACATATGTGCAGGAAGGAAACAAAAAGATGGTTATCTCAGAAATCAGTTTTCCGAGATAAGTATACGATCGAATCGACTATAGAGGCCTATACAGCACTCTCTCAGCAGGTGACCATCACAGCTCCTCTGCGCTCGTCGACTCGTATCCTTGCTAAAGGTTCTCCTTCCTGGATTACAGAGGCCCAAGCAAAATTTACTCATTTAAGCTTCGTCACGCTTCGTTCGCAAAAACTCGTTGAATCGAGACGGCTACAACGAGTAGTACCATTTCTGTACAACCCCCCACTGTCACCTTAGGAAGGGTGAGTTCACTTCATCCTTTCAGTTAGATCCCCTACAGAACCTAATGTCAGTCGTAACTGCAGCGCGGACGCATGATGGACGAACTCGCTCAGGCCCGTACTGAGCTGGCGCAGTTGCAATCCACCGAACGGGCGCTTGTCCAACAGCTCTTAGCTGTCCGGGTGGCTGTTGAGACTCAGAAATGTAAAATCAGCGAACTTGCTAAGGCACAACCCTCTCTGGTGGATCGTCTTCCTATCGAACTCGTCACGAGGATATTCAGTTTCGTGCTGATGTGCAACAACGAGGACCCACGTCTTTTTTTGAAACTTTTGCGTAAACGAAGGAAGATCTTGGCTAGGGTTTCACCGTTCTGGAGGGAGTTGGTCTGCAACACTCCCAGTTTCTGGAGCGATGTCGGGTTGACACGTAGTTCCCGCCCTAAGTCGTTTCTGAGACGGCTGAAGAGGAGCCGTGAATGTCCTCTCCACGTCACGATCCTGAACGCGCCTGGCGGCAGTGAAATGGACACATTATTGGACATTCTTTTAGCCAGCACAAACCGTTGGCGTACCCTCCGTGTCCAAGGCATTACGCAGAGCGTCTTGTCCGACCTTCTACACAAGTTCAGTCAGTTCGAATTTCCCTGCCTCGAAGACGTTTCCATAGACTTGTGTGGCTGCGACTATCCACAATTTCTTTCACCGGCACGCTCCCCTTCCCTTCGACATCTGGACCTATTACAGTTAAATGGCACAGTGGACTTCTCGACAGCTACTACCACACTAACGACGCTCGGCCTGTCGATTTCTGCAATCCGCGATCAGTTGTTCCTCACCGGTATCGCTACCCAATCGTTGACCACACTTACATTCACCGACGTCACATCGGACCGTGGTCAAGATTGGTTCCTTGAACGGAATAGTCTCCGCTTTCCACTTCTCCAGAGGCTTGTGCTGGACGCTATTGATCCCTATAGGTTTATGGACGCCGTTGTAGCTCCAAAGCTTGAATATATTGAATACATTCACCACCCCGATTCCGTCCCCGGTACATTTGCACCAAAATTTGGCCACGTCCATCATTTCACATTCAAGTCAAGAAATTCACTATCTGGTGGGATCCATCTCAACGAGTCACAAGTACAAATGCTCTGCCAGACTTTCTCTGGGGTACGCCATGCAAGCTTGCCTGCCAGTCACATTGACAACTTCTTCGCGGATATTTCGGCTTTTGATGCCTCCGACCTACGCACACCAGTGGACAGCTGGGAAAACCTTGAACAACTGTCATTGATTTGCGACTGCCACGATTGGGACTGGCATATCGACACTCTTGTTGAATGGTTCACACCGCGCCAAAAATTGGGTCGCCCGTCATTGCATGTGGAGGTTTCAGGTTCCCAGGATGACTGGCAGATGGCAATAGAAGATTTTTCCTACCTCTACAGCCAGTTGCGAGATTGCTGTGTGTTGGATTTCAAGGGCCTACGGTTGTCTCACACCTTGCGCCTGTCCACGGATGGCGGTTTCTTACATGTAGTAAGCGGTTTATTTGTTTTGCGAATGAACTGCTGTGAATAATGGTTGCCAGAGGGTGGATGACGAGAACAGCATCGTTTTGAACAACTGGCGAGAAATATCCCTTGAAAATCTGGATCCTTTCTGGCTCGGACTCCTGAATGAAAGGCAATCTTTCTCCCAAACTGCCGATGCAGGCGCGGTTGGAGATCTCGTGGAATTGTTGCTGATATTGGCACGTGCGTGTGAGTAGTTTAGTTGTTCAATATGATACCCCATTGGACCGCCGGTGACGGAAACCGTAAGAAGTTTCGCGGCTGCCAATCCATTAACAGCAGAGTGAGATGATAATAACGAGGTACATTACGACTGCCTTTCATTCTGTGTGATGGACTAGAACTTACCAAACAGTTGTGCCATCTTATTGGGTGGCATGGCGTGCACTCCTTTTGACCATCTTCGTGAGGATTCAACTAGCAATATGTATGATGACCGTCGGCTCAGCGGCAATTCGTCTAGTCAGGCTGGCCTGTGTATACTCAGATGTCACCCCTAACCAAATATACGTCGTATCGGTAGTGAGTGCCATACAAGTCCTCGGTCATGATCTGAGAGTCTGAAGTGGAGATGGCCTGTCCTGGCGGGTACCAAAATCATCAAATGACACCGCAATCTGACATTTAGAGTGTGGGTTCCCTGCCCTGGAACCTGCAGCTATCGGCTGATGGGGACAGGCGAGGCCAGCATCGTCATCAGAGGGTCTGAGGGTAACAGTCTGGTTGGAACTGATAGCCTGAAATCGTGGCGGATCGGGGGTCTTCAGCACTGCCGTACGTATAATGTGTACGAGTCTGTGAGTGTAATTGAGCTTCGTCAGGAAATTAACACTTTACTATTTTTGACCTTTTTGTGACTTTTTTTGACTTTTTTGTGACTATTGTGACTATTTGTGACTTTTTGGGAAGGAGCCTACTATCTGTACTTTTTTTTTGGCCATATATAGCATTTTGAAGAATGAAAAGAGAACAGAATCTATTGAGACAACTAAGTGATGATATATCTAAGCCAAGAAGACTAGAAAATATCTGAAAATTCAGAGATATTGAGCCATTGGTGTGATGCACACTGTCTGAGAGAAAAATCACAATATCTCTTTGGAACCTTCATCAATTTGAATGTATGTGGTATCAACTGAAAGCTATGAATTAGGTGGTTTGAACAAGACCAAAATCAGCAAGAAAAGTACAGCCATGCCTGCAGGACATGGGTAATGATAGTAGATTCCTTCCCAAAAAGTCACATTAGTCACAAAAAGTCAAAAATAGTAAAGTGTTATTTTCCTGATGTTGGGCCTCGTAAAATGGTGAACAAGCATTGATTGTCCTGTTAGAGTCTCAAATCTCAATGGCACTGTGGACAAACTTAGAAGTACTGTACAACAGCACCAACCCGGGCTCTGTTGACCTCAGTTGCTGTCCCAACACCTATTGTCTCAACAACAGACATTCTGTAACCTATTGCAGTAAGTAATTCAAGCATGCAAGAGTCACAAAAGCACAAAAAGATAGAATCCAAAACCTTGTAGGAAGCCGTACTACAAGCAACTAGCTAGGTGTGTTATTTTGTGAATTAGTGTTATGCTTTTGTCAGGGGTCTTTCCTTTTTCGACTCTTTATGGTCACATGCATCACATGCCTGGTCGTGTCTCTCATAATTGTTGCCATCCTGGGGGCTCAGATGCTTCAAGGGTCGTTTGGGTCTCCCACTGTCAAAGTATTTCCAATACCTGCCAAGACTGTGCCTCCCCTTTGATCTGGTATCCCACCACCCTCTCTGATGGATGACTTGTCTGTTTCTTGCTCTGGTGACTCATTCCTGACTCACTTATATTGCTTGTATGTTGTACTATAGCTCCGGTGTCAGGCTCCTTGCAGCGCATTGATTGTGCAGCCAGTATAGCCTTCATTCCCCTGCCTACCCCCATCTTTGACACTGTATGACTCTTATTTATTTCACTGATTGTGTTGTTGATTACTGCGGGTATGTGTTGCAATGTGTCACTTGCAACTGGTATGGTACTTGTACTTAGGGGTATATAAACCTATGTACTCCATCCTGTATCTGCAGTTTTTTGATAGCTTGCAACTCAGCTAACTTCCTTCCCTTTTGTCCTTGTTCTCTCTCTGTGCAACAACCTCAACAGATTGCCAGTAGACAGAACCTTTGCCAGACCTCAGGGATAACTGAGCCATAGGGGTTATGACACATTCAGCCTGTAGACTCCCCCTCGTGCACTTTGTGCCTATTCCATTTGAAGAAGTCACTGCACTCGGGCATAACAAAATTGAAAAACTCAGTGCAGCTTTCGGGACTTGTCAACCTCTTTGTGAAAAGTCTACTCATCCCTGGTTACTGAACTTCAACAAACCACCTCTTGTCTAATAAAGGCTCGTTGGTCTCCCTCAGTGCAAAGACTAACTTGCCTTCTTCCCACTCCTCGATGCATCTTTCAACACTAACAAAATCAAGAAGCATCCTTCCACCCTCAATCAAGTACACTGCTCTACAGGCAGCCACTAGGCTTTAATAGATCGCCTCCCTAGAGTTGTGCTTGTGTCTCCCTATGAGTAAAGCCACTTGCACACTACCATCTTACACTGACAGGTTTCCTTTGGGATATAAATCCTCCCTCAGTCTTTGTTATCACTTCCTGTTAAAGTGTCTAACCCTCAGAAGTCGAGGCCACCAGTCCCACCCCACTCTAACCTGCTAGGACTTAGTAGGAACCTGCCTTTACCCCCTATTCCCTTAGGATGACTAGGTCCTTTGGTTACTGCCACCAATCCTCAGTTATTGTACCTATCCCAATTTAGGGATTCGGAAGTCGTGCTTAGTTCAGAAGAAGAAGACGATCAGAAGTCCAATACTTCTTTCAGATCAGTCCTCAAAGAAGAACAAGAAGCTTGCAATTCACCAAAAATGTCCATGACAATTGGTCATGGAGAGTCAGCTCCTGAGATGCCTACAAGGACCTTCTCAGAAGAGGAGCTGAGACAAAGGTTGGAAGACCAATGACTCGCTATGGCAGAAGAGCTATGAAGAGCAATGCATGCCCAGAATAGCAATCCTTTTCCAACAGGAATGCCTATGGACTTGGCATTACATGATTGGTATTGGAGGAACTTTGGAAAGGTAATTCCCCCAGAGGCCCCCTTGGCAGGGACCAGTAAGGGTAAGGCCCCAGCCAACCCTGATGACATGTACGATTGCCACCCACCCAATGGAGGAAGGGAGTTTAATGTTGGGCATCCTGGAGAATACGACAGAAGCCACAATGGGCTTCAGACCTGGGTTATGCAGGTCAAAGGTTACTTGAACCTGAACAAGCACGTTTACAATTTGGAGTCACTCAAGATTTCATTCATGCTTACTTATATGACCAAGGGCGCAGCAGTTTCATTTGCTGAAAATTATCAAAACAAAAATAAGCTTCTTGACAGAACCATTTACTACATGGACACCTTCCAGCAGTTCATGGAGCATCTCAAAGCTACTTTCGAGTCAGGCGACCAGACTGCTCTCACAATTCTGCATCTTTTGGACATAAAACAAGGGAAATGCAAACTAGAAGCTTACATAGCTGAATTTACTGGACTTGTTAACAAGGCTCAACTCAAAGAAGAATTGCATGAAGCAGGGATCTTCTTCAGGAAAGGATTGCAAAAAGAATATTGTGATTGGGTTCTCAATTCTGGATGCACCCCTTCCATGGTAATCAAGTGGATACAGTGCACAGGAGAAGCTAGAACCATGATCACTATGAAGCACATCCTAGAAGGAAAGGAGTCTCAGTATGAACAGAAATTCATTCATTACCGCAGAGGTTCCCAAGATCCTGATGCAATGGATGTCGACAAATGTAAATGGAATGTTAGACATTCCAGTTCAGAAATTAAATGCTTCAACTGTGGAGCTGAAGGTCACTACAAGCATGACTGTAAAATCAAGGTCAAAACCCAACTTTCCAATGTCTGCATCGTCCTCAAGGAGGATGGAACAAAGACCACTTACATCGGAGATTGTGAGGCAAATGTGGAGGAGTGAAAGTTGTTGGGTTTTTAAAGGGGACTGATGAAACCCCTGCATCAGTCAGTCCCATTGCTATCTTGTCTGCTAAATGTACTTCCATAGATGATGAATCGAATATGTGAATTCGTTCCCCTCTTGGATTGGTTGTTTTACTGGACTACAACGCAGGAATATGGGCCTGTATTGACTCAGGTGCTGAAGTTTCCCTCATCTTGGAATGAATGGTCCAGAAACTTGGAATCCTGACTTATTGAGTCAAAAGCAAGTTCAAGATGACTTCATTCACAGGAAAAGATGTGGAATGGGTTACCCGCAAGGTGACCTTGAAAATGGAAATCAAGGAGCACATCATTTGGGTCAAATGCTACATTGGACTGCTAGTAGGGAAGGAACATGTCCTTCTTGGCATGCTGTTTCTCAAGGAGTTCAAGCCTCACATGAACTGGGAAACCAGAAAAATCATGTGCTGGGACAATGGGTATGTGTATCCCTAAGGGTCAGACTGTTTTGTCAAGGAAGTGTCCTTGGACATGAATGTAAGGAAGACTTCTGGTTTACCCCTGGAAGAGGTAAAAACAAGGATTGGAGAAACTCTGGTCGAAATTAACAAAACAATGCTGTCCACAGAACTAGAAGCCGCCTTGGCAGGTGAGAAGGAGGAAGTCAAGCTTCCTGAAATCTACAAGGAGTTTGCCAAGGTGTTTGCCAAAGATAATATCCCATTGCCTTGACACAGAGAGGGGTTGGACCATGAAATATGACTTCATGAAGATTTTAAACCCAAGAAAGCAATGGTATACCCAATGTCTCCTGACAAACTTAAAGTTTTAGATGAGTTCTTGGATGAAAACCTCGCTTGCAAGAAGATTTGACTGTTGACTTCGCCACAAGCAGCACTGGTGTTCTTTGTTGCAAAGAAGGATGGAAAGAAGCAGCTAATACAAGACTACTGCTATCTCAACTTGTTCACCATCCCTGATGCACATCTGTTGCCAAATGCACAAGCATTGTTTGATGAGTTGGTCGAATCCAAATACTACACCAAGTTTGACATTTGATGGGGTTTTACCAACCTACAAGTAAAAGAAGGAGATGAATGGAAAGGAGCATTTATCACGCCTAGAAGGCTGTTTGAGCCTATGGTAATGTTCTTTGGACAATGCAACTCACCTCCTTCTTTCCAAAGGTACATGGACAAAACCTTTGCATCTCAATGTGGAAAACAAGTAAGGTACATGGACAATGTTGCCATCCATGCCAAAACTAAGGAAGAACTTTGGACTCGTGTCTGTGAGTTCTTGAAGATCTGTGAAAAGGAAGAATTGCACCTCAAAATTAACAAGTGTGTCTTTGAGGCCGAAGAAGTTGAGTTCCTTGGAATGATCATAGGAAAAGGGTGTATGGAGACTTTGCCAATGAAGACTGACACTATTAGTACTTGGGAAGCCCCTGACAACCTTACCAGGCTTCAACACTTCCTTGGGTTCTGCAAGTTCATCCCTTCCTTTTCAAGCATTGCTCGACCCCTACATGACCTTACCAAGAAAGGGGTCTCTTTCCAGTGGACTCTGGAGTGTAACACTGCGTTCGAGCAGCTCAAGTCTTTGTTATGCTTGTCTCCAGTCCTTGCTATACTGGACTTTTCGAAGCCTTTCACCCTCTTTACGGTGTGAGTCAAAGTGAGGTTCAGTGGTGAAAACCAACCAAAACCAACACAAAAGACAATGAAAGCGAGTGGTGGTGTGCCTATGCGGTACCTAGATGGTAGAACCTGTTCTTTGGGAGGGTTTTTGTGAGCTACAACACTCAAAGATGAGTGCTGAGGGTTGGGGGTGCTCCTGACGAAGAGGGAGCAAGAATGTGATAGAAAGTGATAGGGTAGACTGCTGTCAGCCTACAGAAGGATGGATGGTGACTTAATTCAATGTCCTAAGCTGCACTGAGCTCAGGGAGGGCTTGGGGTGAAGTATATGGATGATAGATGATGATAAGCAAAGTAGATGATAGCTAGACCCTTAATAAAGTCTCAACTATTGAAGCTGATGAATGATTTACTGAGAGATGATAAATTGCAAGCAAGAGGGGCTCTCTGATGTCTTCTTTTTTTTGCTACCTAAGTACAGTGACTTATATACAGTACAGGGGCGTTGCCTATGGAAAACAAGGTGCAAACACCTGGTAAGCGATTGGAAACTGATGAGTAAGGAATGTAAGCGATGGGTAATCATCTTGGAAAGCATTGGTAAGCATTGGTAAGGATAAGTAAGCCAAAAAGCGAAGAATCAGTAAGCAAAGTCAAAAGATTGGTAAGTATTGGCAATAGGTGAGTCAAAGACAGTCAGAATGTCAAAGTATGAGTCAAGCAATGTCAGGAACCAAGAAAGCGCACTGGAATCACATTAGGGGGAGGCTGTGCATGTCACATCTTGAAGAGATCGCTTCTAGGCCAAAGTGGGATGACAGAGAGGCAGCGCTGATCTGATGCCGATATAGTACATCCAAAAGTGGACAGGGTGAGTCAGATGTCAACAGGGGTCAAGCTTTGGGGGTCTGTGGGGTGACAGGAGCATAGGGGATCACAACCTTCCCCCCCAAACCATCCTCTCAGTGAAGCAAATAAAAACTTCATGAACAAGGCTCTGTTGGAAGAGAGGATGAAGGGGGAGTGTCTTCTGCTGTATCTTGCAACAAGGAGGCAAGATGTGCATCATACTCATCATGGATGTGATCAGGGAGAGTGGAGAACAGTAGATTATACTGTAGCTGTCGCAATTTTGGAAGAATGATGGACGAGACTGGTATGAAGACATTGCAGGGGGCAGGGAGGAAGGATCCATATGCTTCTTGGACTGGAGAGACTGAAACGACCACATAAGACCTTTCCAAGTGAATGACAGACCTGAGGCGACCAAAGAACATCCTCCTGGAGGTCATACTGACAAAAAGAACATGCTGTCCAAGCTGGATGGGCTGAGAGGGGGCAGATGAGGGTGGGATGTACCAGGACGCTTCAGGATGGAAGCTGGTAGGAACTCCTGGTAGATATATGTAGCCATGGTCCCTAGCAAAGGGGACAAGCGAAATGACTGATGTGGAGGCAGCCATATCAGAAGAATTAGCAAAATGAGCATCTTTTGGAGGGAGTGCTGTAGAAACATGTGGAGTGTGCAAATCCTTTCCAATCTTGGAAGGTAGGATTGCGTGGCTGAGCACTACAAGCGAGTGTGGGAATGGTTTTGGTGTCTGCAGAATTGGTGGAGATATGTCGAAAACTGGAATGCTGTACACGGGTGCTTAAGAACTTTATTGGCACTTAACTTGCCTCCTCCTTTTTCCTTGGCACTGACAACCTGTTCTTGTGCGAGGGATGACTGCCGACATTGCTGGCTGTCCTTCTTCGCATGAGGGCTATGGTCTTCACCTCCATTCATCAGCTACATCCATGTCCACCTCACCAAACACCTTTGGTGTGTGACACTGGGCACCTCTGCATCAAAAACCAGTGTGACAAGATTGCACCCCAACATCTTGGACCCTTCAAGGTGACTCAGGTTGTGTCTCTGGTCACCTTCTGATTGGAGCTTCCACCAACATGGAAGGTACACCCCATGTTTCATGCCTCCCAGATCTTCCCCTTTGTTAAAAATGAAACTTATGGTGCTGTGCCTCCAGCCCCACTTCTGGAGATGGTTGATGATGAGATCGAATGGGAGGTGGAGTCAATAATCAATCACAAGGTTGATGGTCACAGAGGTAAATGAAAGTATTTGGTCAAGTGGAAGGGATTCCCACATTTGTCAAATACTTGGGAGCCAGAGGAGCATATAAAGGACCATGCTTCTGATGCTCTTGACCAGTACAAACTCGCCCATCACCTTTGAAATTAAATGGATTCCCCTCAGTCAGTAAACACAGAAAATGACTATGCTGACCTCCCCATTGCCACCAAATCCTTTTACAACCCTGACCCAGTCCTTGTGCCCCCCATCGCTGTCTATGCCCCAGCCTCACCCCCAACGACCACCACTGGCATTTCTGATTCATACCCCTCGTCCCCCCTCTTGCAACCTTGTTTGACATCGCCCCCTGTTGCCCACCCTCTCCGACTGCATCCACTCACGGGCTTCTCAGTCAAGAGGGTCCCCATCCCCAAGGCCAGAGTCTCCATCAAGGGAGACAGTAACCAGCAGGGAAAGGGAAAGGGTAAGGCAAGGGTTGATGATGATGCTGATAGTGGAACAACCAAAGGCCACTGCCCCAATGCTCCTGAGTCTGCCAACCTTCGCTCTGCCTTCACCACCTATTCAGACAGAGGTCACCGTGCAGTGCTTGACTTGCTCACCTCAGCCACCCTTGCCAGGGATGACAAGCAATGACTACCAATCGCAGCAAGTGACTACCTGGACATTGTTAGGGCACTTGATGTCTTCCACGATGGGGACAACATTGATGGGTGCTCACCAGAACAGGTTAAATATTTTGGGCTGTTGTCTGAAATCTACAGAGCAACAGACGTGATCAACTCCACTGTCTCCAGGATTTGGATGAGGAAGTTGTCTGGCGCTGCTCCCCTGTCAGAGGTGATTATGGTTAACATGCTGGAAAGGTCCTCCTCAGGACTTTTAGAAGCTGTCACAGGTGGGGCATATCATTACCTTCTCCATCAACAGATCAGTGAGTTCCTGGCGCCACCCACTTCATGACTTCTTGATCACATTTGCCCAAAACAAGAGGAACCATCAGTTTCCTGCAAAGAAGCAGAAGCCAAGGCAGCGGATCAGGAGAGGTGTGACCAGTGGAAAGCATTGGAGCTGTCATATGTAGGCTCTGGGGATCTCTTTAAAGAGGTTGGTGCTTGTCTCAGGACTGGGACTCATAACTCCACTTGGGAGGTTCTCCTGCAGGATGCCTCATGGGTTGGGATGCACAAACAGTACCATAATGCTGTCCACTCCACTGACCCTCTCCCTGTGACTCCCTTTGTCCCCATCCCTCTTGATCAGCTTCAATTCTACCTTGGAGGCCAGTCCCCTGTTCCCCCTGACCATGTCCTCTATCAGCATGCATGCTTCCAGTGCTGTTACTTGGGACATTGGTCATGCTGCAATGGACATGGCTCCCACTTTACTCTGGCCCTCGAAGAACTGTCCTCTCCATCGCCTCTGTCACCAGTCACCCATTGAATGTGCTCCCACGTTTATACTACTTGCAGACCCCTTGCCTCTTGCCCTGCCAACCCATCCTCAAGGGTCTGAGGACCTTAGAGGGGGGGTGATGATACACTTCTGTCAGGGGTCTTTCCTTTTTCGACTCTGTACAGTCATGTGCATCACATGCCTGGTTGTGTCTCTCATAATCATTGCCATCCTGGGGGCTCAGATGCTTCAAGGGTCATTCGGGTCTCCTGCTGTCAAAGTATTTCCAATACCTGCTGAGACTGTGCCTCCCCTTTGATCTGGTATCCCACTGCCCTCTCTGATGGATGACTTGTCTGTTTCTTGCTCTGGTGACTCATTCCTGACTCACTTATATTGCTCATATGTTGTACTATAGCTCCAGTGTCAGGCTCCTTGCAGCACATTGATTGCACAGGCAGTATAGCCTTCATTCCCCTGCCTACCCCCATCTTTGACACCATATGACTCTTATTTATTTCACTGATTGTGTTGTTGATTACTGCAGATATGTGTCATGATGCATCACTCGCAACTGGTATGGTACTCGTACTTAGGGGTATATAAACCTACATACTCCATCTTGTATCTGCAGTTTTTCGATAGCTTGCAACTCAGCTAACTTCCTTCCCTTTTGTCCTTGTTCTCTCTCCGTGCGACAACCTCAATGGATCGCCAGTAGACAGAACCTTTGTCAGACCTCAGGGATAACTGAGCCATAGGGGTTACAACATGTTTGGCCTGTAGACTCCCCCTTGCATGCTTTGTGCCTATTCCATTTGAAGAAGTCACTGCACTTGGGCATAACAATTAGCAACACTAACAAGCACTATCAAAGAGTATTTTGGCTTGTAGACTTACTGCACTGCATGCATCCATGTTACCAGGTCACTAGCTGTCAAGTGTTATGCATTGTTCCAAACTCTCTTCTCCCATCCACATAATCATATCTCATCATTCCAAATTTTTGGTTCTGGACCAGTTGAACCCTGAATGTGAGAGAATTTTATGATACTCATACATGACACCTGGATCAGCATTGATGCATGTCAAGGTGAACTGCCATGACAAGGGTGAACTTGCACATAGTGTAGTCACATTTAGTCACAACACATGGGCAGCCTGTGCACCAAAACACCAATACTTATATAGACCCCAAGATGGGCCCACCTAAATAGATTAGCCAGTACACATGGACAGGCCTGAGGGACTAAAGTGTTCAGATAACCACAGCTTCAGGCCACTTGTGCCCAGTGTAAGAGACTGAAGAAAATTTCACTGGGCACAGTGCAATAAGTGCACAAAAATGATAAACAAATGTAAATAATAAACAAAAGCAAACCAAGGACACTTAGAGCAAAGCTAAGTGCCCACTACAAGTCTGTAGAGTGAGAGAAGAACATAATAGAAGATAAAATGCAAGATGAGGTGCACAGGCACCACATATGAACATAAAGTGAGAGCAACATATGTATAGGCCTGTAAGTGCATTACCACAACATATGGGAGGGCCTGTGGTGGGTAAGGATGTTGAAACATTTAGACAGGCCTGTGACCAATTAAGTACACTGAGTTGCTGTAAGACATGGACAGGCCCATCCTGGTAGGTTGCACCCCTGTCACAACATCAAGGCAGGCCTGCCTGTCATAACATGGAGAGGGTCACATCATAAGGATGGGCCTGTCTATGATTAGAATACGAAGTTGGCAACATATGGATGGGCCCAGGAGTAATATCATTTATGGTGTCACAACATCTAGACAGGCCTGTTCATAATAAGCTGTACCCCTGTCACAACATAAAGATGGTGTGAGTCAAAGTGTGGTTCAGTGGTGAAAACCAACCAAAATCAACACAAAAGACAAAAAGAGCGAGTGGTGGTGTGCCTATGCAGTACCTAGATGGTAGAACCTGTTCTTTGGGAGGGTTTTTTGCAAGCTACAACACTCAAAGACAAGTGCTGAGGGTTGGGGGTGCTTCTGATGAAGAAGAAGCAGGAATGCAAGAGAATGCGATAGGGTAGACTGCTGTCAGCCTACAGAAGGATGGATGATGACTTAATTCAATGTCCTAAGCTGCACTGAGCTCAGGGAGGGCTTGGAGCAAAGTATATTGATGATAGGCAAGGATAAGTGAAGTAGACAATAGTTAGACCCTTAATAAAGTCTCAACTATCAAAGCTGCTGAATGAATTACTGAGTGATGATAAAATGTGAGCAAGAGGGGCTCTCTGACATCTTTTTTTTTTGCTATCTAAGTACAGTGATTTATATACAGTACAGGGGTGTTGCCCTTGGAAAACAAGGTGCAAACACTTGGTAAGTGATTGGTAACTGATGAGTAAGGAATGTAAGCGATGGGTAATCGTCTTGGAAAGCATTGGTAAGCATTGGTAAGGACTAGCAAGCCAAAAAGTGAAGAATCAGTAAGCAAAGTCAAAAGATTGGTAAGTATTGGCAATAGGTGAGTCAAAGACAGTCACCACATCAAAGTATGAGTCAAGTGATGTCAGGAACTGGGAAAGTGCACTGGAATTGCATTAGGGGGAGGCTGTGCATGTCACATCTCAAAGAGATTGCTTCTAGGCCAAGGTGGGATGACAGGAGGCATCACCGATCTGATGCTGATATAGTACATCCAAAAGTGGACAGGGTGAGTCAGATGTCAACAGGGGTCAAGCTTTGGGGGTTTGTGGGGTGACAGGAGCATAGGGGATCACAACTTTCCCCCTGTTATGCCTGAGCGCAGTGACTTCTTCAAATGGAATAGGCACAAAGTATGCAAGGTGGGAGTCTACGGGCTGAACTTGTTGTAACCCCTATGGCTGAGTTATTGCAATAATCCAGCAAAGGTTCTGTCTGCTGATGAGTCCCTAAGGTTGTTTGTGCAGAGAGAGAATGAGGATAAGGCAAAGGGATGAAGCTCAGTTGCAAGCTATTGAAAAACTGCAGATACAGGACAAAGTACATAGGGCTATATACTCCTAAGTATGAGTACCATACCAGTCGTGATGCATATCCACAGAAGTCAACAAGTTCATCATTAAAATGAATATGAGTCAAGCAGTGTCAAAGATGGGAGTAGGGAGGCAGCGAAGGCTATACTGGCTGGCGCAATCAATGCACAGCAAGGAGCCTGACACCAGAACTATAGTACAACATATAAGCAACAAAGGCGAGTCAGAGACGAGTCATAAAAGTGAAAAGAGAACAAGTTGTCCATCAGAGAGGGTGGTGGAATACTGGATCACAGTGGCAACATGGTCTTGGCAGGTATTGGAAATACCTTGACAGCTGGAGATCTGAACGTTCCCTGGAGCATTCAAGCCCCTAGGACAGCGATGATTATTAATGACACGACAAGGCATGTGATGCACATGACTGAGAGAAGTCAAAAAAGGAAAGACCCCTGACAGAAGCATAACATCACCCCCCCTCTAAGGTCCTCAGACCCTTGAGGACGAGCCAGAAGTCATGTTGGCAGGGCGAATGGATAGGGGTCAGCAAGTAATATAAACATGGGAGTGCGTCCTAGTAGCAATGGGTGAAGGTGGTGATGGAGATGGTGGTTCCTCGAGGGCCGGAGTAAAACAGGAGCCATGTCTGTTATGGCATGACCAATGTCCCAAGTAATGGCATTGGTAACAGGCATGTTGGTAAAGGACATGGTCAGGCAGGACAGGGGACTGGCCTCCAAGGTAGAACTGAAGTTGATCAGTAGGGACAGGGACAAAGGGAGTCACAGGGAGAGGATTGGCAGAGTGGATGGCATTATGATAGTGCTTGTGCATGCCAGCCCACGACACATCCTGTAGCAACACCTCCCAAGTGGAGTTGTGAGTCCCTGTACTGAGTCGAGCACCAACCTCCTTAAAAAGCTCTCCCAAGTCTATAAACCCTAATTCCACAGCACACCACTGCTTCTCTTTCTCCTGTTCCGAGATATCTTCTTTGAACTTCGAAGCCGATGGTTCCTCTTGCTTCAGTTTGATGCAATCCAGGATTCGAGAAGCGGGCAGTGCTAGGAATTCTCTGATCTGTTGGTTTCATAAATGGTGATATGCACCACCGGTGACAGCCTCGGTAAGATCCGAGGAGGCTTTTTCCAGCATGTCAATCATGATTACTTCGGACAGTGGCACGGTACCACTCAACTTCCGAGTGCAGATTTGTTCTGGTGAGCACCTGTCAATGTTGTCCCCATCATGGAAGATGTCAAGCGCCCTAACAATGTCCAAGTAATCACTTGCTGAGATTGGTAGTCACTGCTGGTCAAGCCAGGCAGTGGCGGCGGTCATGAGGAGGTTGAGGGTTGTGCATTGAGTGCTATTGGAGTAGGTGGTGAAGGTGGAGCATAAGTTGGTAGGTTCGGCAGCATTGGTGCTACCAGAGGGGGCTGTTGGACTATCAGGGTCATCGTCAGCACGTGTCTTACCCTTTCCCTTTCAGTTACTGTCCCCACTGGTGGGAACTCTAGCCTTGGGGACCAGGATGTGCTTGATTGAGAGCCCTGCGAGTGGACATGGTCCACGAGCCCAGGGGACAGGGGGCGATAATGATTGGGGTTGAGAGACAGGCAAGGAGAACCTGGAGACATAAAAGCCAGCAGGGGACGTTGGAGGTGAGGTTGAGGCATAGACAGCGATGGGGGGAACGAGCCCATCATAGTTGGTGTTGTAAAAGGATTCATTGGTGGCAGGGAGGTCAGCATAGTCATTTTCAGTGTTAACAGAGTGGGGAGAGTCCATACTAATTCTTGAGATGGCAAGCAAGTTTGTGTTGATCCAGGGCTTCAGATGCATAGTCTTTTATATGTTCCTTGGGTTCCCATGTATTTGATGAATGGGGGAATCCCTTCCATTTGACCAAATAATGTCTTTTCCCTCTGCAGCCATCAACCTTGTGATTGATTATTGACTCGACCTCCCACTCAATTTCATCATCAACTAATTCTGGAAGGGGAGCTGCAGGCACAGCTCCATATGTGTCATTCTTGACAAATGGAAAGATCTGGGAGGCATGGAACACCAGGTGTACCTTCCATGTTGGTGGTAGGTCCAATCAAAACACGACAGGTGATACCTCCTGAGTCACAACAAAAGGCCCAAGGCATCGGGGCATGATCTTGTTGCACTGGTTTTTGATTCGAAGATGCCCAGTATCCAGGAGCACTCGGTCTCTGACTTTGGGCACAACATAAGACCCTTTTGAGTGTGAACACATCAGGTCCTGTGCTTTCTTGTGTGCAAGGATGGTGACATCATGACTCGAGGCCAGTCTTTCCAACCTTTCATCTACCAAGGGGACCATGGTTGTTCTTGTTTTGGGGTATGGCAAGGGTTCATATCCAAGGAGTAACGAAAATGGGGTCATTTGATGGACAGAATGAACCTGTGAGTTGTGAGCAAATTTGGTGGATGGAAGTTTGCTTGACCAAGAGTTCAGGGATTCTGCGCAATACAACCACAAATATCCTTCTACTTCCTGGTTGACTCGTTTGCTTTCTCCATTAGTCTGAGGATGGTAACCCATTGACAGCTTTGCCTTTACTCCTATAGCCTTGTAGAGTTCTCTGGTGAAGGCCGAGGCAAACTGTGGTCCATGGTCTGAGATTACCAATTCCAGAACCCCATATCTGGAGTAAATGAACTGATGGAAGAGTTGGGTGATCCCAATGGAGTCTATCATTTTATGGCACAGAACAAACAGGGTGGCCTTTGTCAGCCCTTGATCAACAACCATGAGAATTGAGTCATATTTTTGTTCTCCCAATACCAGGAGATTGGTGATGAGATCCATAGATATTTGTTGGAACGGGAAAGCAGTTTTAGGGGTTTTGTGCGGGACAACTGGTGGGGTTGGAGGGTGCGTAATGACCTTTGTGGTTTGACAGACCAGGCATCCTGCAACGTAAGCTTTGATGTCTTTTCCCATACCTTCCCACCAGACTTCCTTTCTCATCTTTGCAAACATGGCTTTTTGTCCAGGGTGTCCCACGGATTCATGGTTGTGGTATGAGTGCATACAATGGCAACGATGGTCAGGGGGAATGTACAACTGAGTTGTTCCAAACCTTTTTGTTCCATCCTCTGTGATGGTGATATTTCCACTAGGCTCCAGACCTGTAGAGTCTTTTATGGCATCGTTCTTGATGTGCTCATACAGCTCCATTGATATCGTGTAAACTCCCCATGCTCCTTTGTCAACATTCCTCAAAGGGCGAGCATCAGGCAGCCTTTTCTCTTTTGACTGTTCCTCAGATGGGTGAGAATAGGGCTTCGAGTTTTGTTTGGAATGCAAAATTCTGGTGGGAAGTCGGCCTATCCAGCAGAGGCAGTTGATTTTTAACTGTTTTTGTAGTTTTGTAATAGAAAACAAGGGTGAAACAAGGCAAATTTGGGAATCCACCCCCTCCGAAAGCCAAGGGTCCGGGGGGAGGACCGTGGCCACCAGGGCAGGCTCTGCAGCTTCGCTTTTCCACAAGAGAGTGTCGGCAGGGATCTGGAGGCAACTGGCCTGCCAGGAAAAATGAATGGGGTAGGACTGGACCATAGCAGCCCAGTGGGCTTGACAAGGAGTGAGCTGTTGAGGCTCACAATAGTATTCAAGGTTCTTGTGGTCAGTAAAGACCACAGTTGGTTTGACGGGGGATAAAAGATACAGATGGAATGCCTTTAAGGCACGAATGACAGCGAGCATCTCCAGGTCATAGACTTGGTAGCACTGTTCAGTGCTGATGAGGGACTGAGACAAGTAAGAGCAGGGGTGCCACTCATTGTCAGCTCCTTTCTGTGTGAGAACTGCACCAGTCCCGAGCTTCGAAGCATCCATAAAAAGTGTGAAGGGCTTCGAGAAGTCCAGAATTGTGAGGACTGGAGCAGAGCATAACAAAGATTTTAGCTTTTCGAATGTGGTGTTGCATTCTGGAGTCCATTGATAGGACACCCCTTTCTTCATAAGGTCATGGAGAGGACAAGCGATACTTGAAAAGGAAGGGATGAATTTGCAGTAGAAATTACAGAATCCAAGGGAATGATGAAGTCCCATAAGATTGTCAGGGGCTTCCCAAGTACTGATGGCATCAGTCTTTGTCGGAGAAGTCTCCATATGCCCTTTTCCTATAATCATTCCGAGGAATTCGATTTCTTCAGCCTCAAAGACACACTTGCTAATCTTGAGGCGCAATCCTTCCTTTTTGCAGATCTTCAAGAACTCCTGAACCCAAGTCCGAAGTTCTTCCTTTGTTTTCCCATGGATCGCTACATCATCCATGTAACCTACCTGTTTTCCTCATTGGGACTCAAAGGTCCGATCCATATACCTCTGGAAAGAAGGGGGTGAGTTACACTGTCCAAAGAACATTAGCATGGGTTCGAACAATCCTCTGGGCATAATGAATGCCCCTTTCCACTCATCTCCTTCCTTAACCCTGAGGTTAGTGAAACCCCAACAAATGTCGAATTTGGCATAGTATTTTGATTCAACTAGCTCATCAAACAAGGCCTGAGCATTTGGCAACGGGTGTGCATCTTGGATGGTAAACGAATTGAGATAGCAATAGTCTTGAATTAATTGCTTCTTTCTGTCCTTTTTGGCTATGAAAAACACTGGTGCTGCTTGAGGCGAAGTTGATGGTTGAATCTTCTTGTACTTTAAATTTTCTTCCAAGAACTCATCTAAAACTTTCAGTTCATCAGGGGACATAGGATATACCGCTGCTTTCTTGGGTTTGAAATCATCACAAAGTTGTATTTCGTGACCTAATCCAGGACGATGTACCGGAAGCAGGATATCTTCCTCTGAGAACACCTTTGCAAACTCCTTATATTCTTCCAGAAGCTTGACCTCCTCTTTGTTTGCGACAAGGGCTGCTTCTAGTTCTGTGGAAAGAGTTGTTTTGTTAACTTCCATGGGTTGAAGATCTGTGACTTCCTTTTCCAATCCTCCTTTCAGAGGTTCAGGCATCTGTTCCTCATACCAAGGGACCACCTGTTTTATGTAAGTTTCGGATTCAGAAGTTGGAACGTACCTGTCATCCCAGCACGATATATGCCTGGTTTCCCAATTCATCTGCAGCTTGAACTCTTTCAGGAAAGGCATCCCAAGTAGGATGTGTTCTTTGCCAACTGAGGGTCTGACATAACACTTGACTCGTAACACCCGGTTCTTGATGATCATTAGTAGGGTTACCTTCTGGGTGACCCATTCCACATCCTTTCCAGTGAACAAGGTCATCTTGAATTTGTTCTTGACATGGTAAGTCATAATCCCAAGCTTCTGAATGATCCGCTCCAATATCAGGGAGACTTCAGCTCCCGAATTGATACAGGCAATTACTCCTGCACTGTAGTCCAGCAAATATACTCTTCCAATCAGCGAACAGGACTGCATGGACAATTCATCATCTATAGAAGTACATTTAGCAGACAACATGGCTGCAGGACTGTCTGGGGCAGGAGATCTGTCAGTCCCATCTAAAAATCCTTTAACCCAAATTGCTTCCTTTCTTCTGCCATAGCTTCACGATTGCCAACATATGCGATCCTGCTCCCATCCTCCTTGAGGACTATGCGGATCTGGGGAAGCAGTTTGCCTTTGGATTTGCAGTCATGCTTGTAGTGACCTTCGGCTCCACAGTTGAAGCATTTAATTTCCAAACCGGAACATCTAATGTTCCATTTGCATTTGTCAACATCCATCACATCAGGATCTTGGGAACCTCTGTGGTAATGAATGAACTTCCTTTCATACTGAGATTCCTTCCCTTCTAGGATATGCTTCATTGCAATTGTGGTTCTTGCTTCTCCCACACACTGTATCCACTCAATGACTGTGGAAGGTGTGTGCCCTGAGTTAAGAACCCATTCGCAATACTCCTTGTTTAATCCTTTTCCAAAGAAGATCCCTGCTTCACGTGATTCTTCTTTAAGTTGTGCCTTGTTAACAAGCCCCATAAACTCAGCAATATACACTTCAAGTTCTTGTTTGCCTTGTGAGATATCCAAAAGGTGAAGTATTGCAAGGGCAGTTTGATTGCCAGACTTGAAAGTAGCTTTGAGACACTTGATGAATCATTGGAAAGTATTGGTGTAATAGATTGTTCCATCAAGAAGCTTGTTTTCGTTCTGGTAGTTTTCAGCGAATGAAATGGCCACACCTTTGGTCATATATGTGAGGGCAAACAAAATCTTGAGGGATTCCATGTTGTATACATGCTTGTTCAGGTCTGAAGCCCATTGTGGCTTCTGTCATATTCTCCAGGATGCCTGACATTAAACTCCTGTCCTCCATTGGGTGGGCGGCAATCGTATGTGTCATCAGGATCAGCTGGGGCCTTACCCTTACTGGCCCCACCAACAGGGGTCTCTGGGGGAATTACCTTTCCAAAATTCCTGGCATACCATCTGTGTAATGCCGAGTCGCTAGGCATTCCTGTTGGAAAAGGATCACTATTCTGGGCAGCCATTACTTTGCGAAGTTCTTCTGCCATAGCGAGACGTTGTTCTTCCAACCTTTGTCTCAGCTCCTCTTCGGAGATGGTCCTTGTAGGCATCTCAGGGGCTGATTCTCTGTGACCGATTGTCATAGACATATTGGGTAACTTGCATGCTTCTTGTTCTTCTCCGAGGACTGATCTGAGTGAAGTATCAGACTTCCAAATCCCCAAACCGGGATAGATAAGATAACCGAGGGTTTGTGGCGGTGACTGAGGGTCCTAGTCTTCCTAATGGGATGGGCAGTAGCGGCGGGTTTCTACCGAGCTCAAGGGGATTTGGATGAGGAGGGACTGGGGGTCTTGATCTCTGAGGGTTAGACACTTTCACAGGAAGTGATAACGAAGGCTGAGGGAGGATTTATTTCTCAAAAGAAACCTGTCAGCATAGAGGTGTATTGGGTGTGTGCGAGTGACTTTACACATAGGGAGACACGAGTGCTGACTCTAGGGAGGCGATCTATTAAAGCCTAGTGGCTGCCTGTAGAGCGGTGTATTTGATTGAGGGTAGAGGGGTGCTTCTCAATTTTGTTACTGATTGTTGATCAAGTTGAGGAGCAGAGTAGAAAGGGCAAGTTAGTCTTTGCACTGAGGGAGACCAACGAGCCTTGTCTTTAAGTGGTAAGTGGTTTGTTGAAGTTCAGTAACCAGGGATGAGTAGACTTTCACAAAGAGGTCGACAAGTCCTGAAAGCTGCACAGAGTTTTTTGATTTTGTTATGCCCAAGTGCAGTGACTTCTTCAAATGGAATAGGCACGAAGCACACAAGGTGGGAGTCTATGGGCCAAACTTGTCATAACCCCTATGGCTGAGTTATCATGATAATCCAGCAAAGGTTCTGTCTGCTGATGAGTCCCTAAGGTTGTTCGTGTGGAGAGAGAACGAGGATAAGGCAAAGGGATGAAGCTCAGTTGCAAGCTATTGAAAAACTGCAGATACAGGACAAAGTATGTAGGGCTATATACTCCTAAGTATGAGTACCGTACCAGTCACGATGCATATCCACAGAAGTCAACAAGTTCATCACTGAAATAAATATGAGTCAAGCAGTGTCAAAGATGGGAGTAGGGAGGCAATGAAGGCTATACCAGCTGGCGCAATCAATGCGCAGTGAGGAGCCTGACACCAGAACTATAGTACAACATATAAGCAACAAAGGCAAGTCAGAGACGAGTCATAAAAGTGAAAAGAGAACAAGTTGTCCATCAGAGAGGGTGGTGGAATACCGGATCACAGTGGCAACGTGGTCTTGGCAGGTATTGGAAATACCTTGACAGCTGGAGATCTGAACATTCCCTGGAGCATTTGAGCCCCTAGGATGGCAACAACTATTAATGATGCGACAAGGCATGTGACACACATGACTGAGAGAAGTCAAAAAAGGAAAGACCCCTGACAGAAGTGTAACACCCCCCCAAACCATCCTCTCAGTGAAGCAAATAAAAACTTCATGAACAAGGCTCTGTTGGAAGAGAGGATGAAGGGGGAGTGTCTTCTGCTGTATCTTGCAACAAGGAGGCAAGATGTGCATCATACTCGTCATGGATGTGATCAGGGAGAGTGGAGAACAGTAGATTATACTGTAGCTGTCACAATCTTGGAAGAATGATGGATGAGACCAGTATGAAGACCTTGCAGGGAGCAGGGAGGAAGGATCCATATGCTTCTTGGACTGGAGAGACTGAAACAACCACATAAGACCTTTCCAAGCAAATGACAGACCTGAGGCGACCAAAGAACATCCTCCTAGAGGTCATACTGACAAAAAGAACACACTGTCCAAGCTGGATGGGCTGAGAGGGCACAGACAAGGGTGGGATGTACCAGGATGCTTCAGGACAGAAGCTGGTAGGAACTCCTGGTAGATATATGTAGCCATGGTCCCTAGCAAAGGGGACAAGTGAAATGATTGATGTAGAGGCAGCCATATCAGAAGAATTTAGCGAAATGAGCATCTTTTGGAGGGAGTGCTGCAGAAACATGTGGAGTGCGCAAATCCTTTCCAATTTTGGAAGGTAAGATTGTGTGGCTGAGCACTACAAGTGAGTGTGAGAATGGTCTTGGTATCTGCAGAACTGGCAGAGATATGTTGAAAACTGGAATGCTGTACACGGGTGCTTAAGAATTTTAACCAGTGCTTAACTTGCTCCCTTTCTTTTTCTCTGGCACTGATGACTTGTTCTTGTGCAAGGGATGACTGCTGACATTCCTGGCTGTCCTTCTTTGCATGAGGGCTATGGGCTTCATCTCCATTCATCAGCTGTATCCATGTCCACCTCACCAAACACCTTTGGTGTGTGACACCACTTCAATAGTTTACATGTTTTTGACTGTGGAGTTGGTTGTATATACATCGCTGTGAATGTCGATCATTATGAGATACCACCCATTCACATGATGTCTGAACCCTTGCCCATCCACACAATGTCTGACAATCCACCCATCTGCATGATGGCCTGAGTAGGTTTACTTTTGTTGCAGTTTATGATGCACACCCTTTAGCTCTGAGTACCCACCCAATCGATGATGTCAAAGCACCTGCCCATTTGCAAAATCTTGGCAACACCACCCATCCAAAGTTCAAGAGCCAGCATATTCTAATAAAACACAAGATCTGCATCACCTACTAAATCTTACATTAAATTTTGCAGCTTCAAATCAACAGTTCTCCAGTTGCAACTGGTCTAGGTAGTAGGTCATCCATCTGCAGTGATTGACACATGGGAACATGCACTGACTGATGTACATTGGCACACATGTAGTATGCCAGGCATGCTCTGTCACTGTCTACAGCTCCCACCCCATGCTCCAATGCTGAACCTGAAAATGCAATGATTGTCCCTGGGTTGTAGTGCTGCCACAGATTCAACATTGGAATGACAAAGTCCAAGGGCAGGTAGTCACCCACAGTTACCTGCATGTCACACCATGGATCCCATCCATTGATATCCCTGTGGTAACAAGTTGCCCAATTCACCATCACAGACATGCTGCTATATGTGGAGCTCCATATCAGCAGTATGGAGCTCATATCTGAATCTGCCCACTGTTCCACCTGTTTGCCAAGGTGGATCAATGCTTCCCTGCCATCTGCATACATTCATGGATGGATGACATGCAGGATCACAGATAACAGGGCATTGGTGTCAGACATTTGGTTGACCCATTCCCTTGTAGAAGTGCTTGCTGTCCTGGATTTGAGCAGCCATGAGGCTTCTGGGAAGCCATTTTGGGGCTTCAAGATGGATGAGCACTTTATTCACAAGGCAAGAAATGATCACCCACCCCATGACCCTGTTGAAACCATGTGGGTGACAGGTTGATGGCACCTTTCAACTCAGCATTATCACAGAAATATGACTTGTCCATCCACCATGCCTGTGGGGAAGCCTTTATGCTCTCCCACAGTGGTTCCCTCAGAAGATGAAGGCAGTTCCATATGTCAGCCTGCCATTCCATTAAGTCAGTAGAATATGAGATTCTGCATTTCCTTACCCTTCTTTTCAGGCCAAAAGCATCCAGCAAATACCATACATGGATGGTGTTTGAGTTGGTCACCAGAATGGATGGCTCAGTCACTTCCACATATCTCTCAGCAGCTTCTGCATTGCAGGTTTTTCCACCCTGATTTTTCCCAACATTGACTGTGGAAAGATGAAAACTTCCATCACACCATTATGATGGACTTACTTGGGTGATGATAGGCCTGTGAAATTACTGACAATATGCAATCTGCTTCACATAACACTGGAAATGGAATTGATATATCTGGAAGGGCACAAGGTCTGCTGAATACCTCCTCTTGAAATCTGGCTTTCATGTATGACACAATGCAATCTGTCAGTTCCATTCACCATCCATGGGGGGTTTTAGATCTGTCTTGCATAGTATTCATGCTTGGGGTGGATGAGGTCAGAGTTGTATAGTGGGCAAGCTGCTTGCAGCTTGTTGGAAAATTACAGCATGTCAGGATGCTTGCCTCAATATTTTACTGTGATCCAATCAATATGTTGTGATGCTATATGTGCTATTGGTGTTGGGCCCATCTTATGTTGTGACAGGGGTGGATCTTACTAGACGGACCTGTCCTTGTTTTATGGCAATATAAAAGATATTACTGAAAGGCCCATCCATATGTTATGACCATATAAATAATACTGCTGAAGGGCCTGTCCTTATGTTGTGACTGTATAAATGATACTGCTGAAGGGCCCTTCCATATGTTGTGGTGCCATAAATGATATTACTGATGGGCCCATCTATGTGTCGTGACACTGTAAATGATATTACTAACAGGCCTGTCTTTATGTTGTGACAGGCATACATGTTGCTATTGATGGGCCCATCCTTATGTTGGGACAGGGGCATATCTTACTAGACAGGCCCATCTATGTGTTGTGACACTGTAAATGATATTACTGACAGGCCTGACCTTATGTTGCAACAGGGGCATATCTTACTAGACAGGCCCATCCATCTGTTGTGACAATGTAATTGATAATACTGACTGGCCCATCTTTATGTTGTGACAGGGGTGCATCTTACTAGATGGGCCCATCTATGTGTTGTGACACTGTAAATGATATTACCGACAGGCCTGTCCATGTGTTGTGACTGTGTAATTGATATTACTGACAGGGGCATATCTTACTAG
>NW_026261014.1:0-30988 GCF_024613125.1 Pisolithus orientalis | reverse complement strand
GATACCACCCAAACCTGTCTGTGGTCCCTGACCAAGACTTCACCTCTCCAAGGGCTCATGACTATGTTGTTGAGCTCTCCACCCTTCATGACTTCCTCTGCTCCAAAATGTCTGCCACTCAGCAGTGCTACCAGGGTCCAGCAGATGCCAGACACATACCTCCACCTGGGTTTAAGGTTGGAGAACAGGCCTATGTCAAAGCCAAGTACTTCGCTCCACTTGTCCTTTGGAAAGACTCTCCAAAAAGTACTTAGGTCCATTCACCATCTTGGCCAGGCTGGGTACACACTCCATCACCCTTAAGCTCCCTGATTCTATGTGCTTGGTACATCCAGCCTTCCATGTCTCACAACGGAAGCCACAGTGGCTAACCCTTTCCCAAACTGACAACAACCTCTGCCTCTGCCAGTAGATGTGATGGCAACCTTGAGTATGAGGTGTCAGAGATACTTGACTCTAAGGTGGACTGCCATCACTGCCACTGTCAACTCTTGTATCTAGTCTGCTGGGCTGGTTACAAGAACACCAATGAGGAAACCTCTTGGTTGCTTGCAACTGAGCTGGACCATGCTTCTGACATAGTCTCTGCTTTCCACAAACACTATCCACACAAACCTGGCCTGTATCAACCTCTGCCATAGTACTCTGCCACATAACCCTCCTCCACAGGCTGGCTCTGCCCCTTGTTGAACTACCTTAAGTACTTTATAATTTTCTCCACTTATCCATTTCACTTCTCAGAATCACAAACAAGGCCACAGGTCTATTTTGTAGTAGTACAAAATATACAAACAAAAAAAAAAAAAAGAAGTCTACTCTACTCTTTCATTGCTTGCTCTCCACCACCCTCCTGTCCTTCTCCGCCTTCTGGCTCTCTTCCAACTTCTTCCTCTTCCTCATTGTCCCCCTCCACACCTTCATCCCTGTCCTCCAGTGCCTCTGACTGAGGCCTCTTCCATCCTCCTCCTGCATGCTGAACTCAGCCATCCTGGCCTCACATGTGTCCTCCCTCCTCCTCATCTCTGCCCATTCTGCCCACTCACAGTACAGCCCCCACTCATTGACCATCTGCTCCATGGCCTCCGCCATCTGCTCTGCTGCTCTTGCCATCCTCTTGAAGGCTGTTGTGGCCTTCTCATGTGCCTTTGCATATCTCTCTGCAGCCTGCAGCTGCCGCTGCCTCCCACTCCACCCACCAGGAAGGGGCCCCTGCTCCTGAGGGTCCCTCATGCAGTGTCTCTGGCTCCTCCTCATCCACACCACCTACCTCCTGCTCATCATCTGCTTCCTCTGTCTCTGTTGCTCTCTCCTTCCCCTTCCCTTGCAACCTTTTCTTCTTCTCCCCTCAGGAACTTCCTGTCCCTGCCCTCTTCCACAAGGGCCCCACCACCACATCCTCTTATGCTTATGTCCAACTACACACCTTTTTCCTTGTTTTGGCAGGGCATGCAGGCCCTGGTCTTGCCTTGTCCAGCTCACACTGCCCCACTGTCAGACTTGCTACACAGTGAGTACAGGGGGGCTGCCTGGTTGCAGTGGCCACCACAGAGGTCCCAGGGACCCTCTGGGTGGTGTTGATGTCATACACTGCACTGCATAGTCTGGTGAAGGTAGAGCTGTGAGTCAGCTCTGCCTGACTCATAGTGCTTCACCACTCACCTTTGTGCAGCCTTGTCCCATCTGGCCTGGGCCCTCTGCCTCTGCTTTTCTGCCTCCTTCTTCCTTCAGGCCTCCTCTTCCTCCACTCCACCTCCAACCTCTCCTCCTCCACCTTCTGCCTTTTGGCCTCCTTGTGCTTGGCCTTGCACTCTGCCTCATGCTCTCTCTCTCTCCACTCAGCCTCCTCTCATCAGCACACCTTCTCCATGGACTTCTCCTGCTCAATGTTGGTGGAGTCATTGGTGAGGATGACCAGTTCATCATCTGTGACTTGGGAGTAGTCATGGACATGACCAGGGGTTGGCTGGGGGGTTTTGCTCTGGCACTGGGAGGACATGATGATGGGGAGAAAGGATGAAGGTTCAGTACCCTAACACGTGTTTTTAAGCAGTTCTTCAGACTCCGATGGAGCTCCACTGTGGCTAAAGCCATTATCCTCAAGGTGTCAAAGTGGTTTCAAATGATTGACTCATGTTGATCTCGTCTTGTACATGCGGCCTTCAGGGGTTCAGGCCCTAGGGGGGGGCACTGTCATGGTCATGTGTTCATCCTAAGTCCTCACTCACTCCACACCCCTTTCTGCCAGTCATTCACTCACTCCACACCAACTCTGCCCAACTTCTGTTGGTTATGAGCCATCTCCACTCCAGCTGCTGTCGGACTTGTACTGCTCTCCTACCAGACCGAATGGACCATTCTCTGAGGAGTCATGTGATTACCTTTGGACTCCTCCCTGACAGCTCACAGTCAGGTACTCTGCAGTGTGCACACTGCATGGTCCAGTGCCTGGACTGTTTCCTTTTCTGGATGTTCTATGTTACCCATTCATATGTCCTCCATCTACCCTTCATTCATTGTCTAGGAAGTTTTACTTGAAATTGCTGGGTCTCCATATGTCAGTTCTGATTCTGGTTACTGTACCTCCCTGGTAGTATAAAAGCATGTATCATACTCTGTCATTCCTCAGTATGAATATTGACTTAGTTCCTACTCCCTCTGTCTCTGTCTTCTGCCTGTTGGAGTTACCTCTGACTGTCCATCTGTACTCCCCCTCTGAAATATGAGGGCTGAGATTGTGCAAGGGGGTAGTGCACAAGCTAAACCTGATGCCCTCACTTCACTCTGCCCTTACCTTGGTGGATTTTGTTCCTGCCAACACTCTGCCAGTCAGAGTTCTGCTCTTTCCATCAGACTTGCTTCCAAACCTCTCCCTGGACCTCAACTAGCATCAGAGTTGGTCAGAGTAGGCCTGGACTTGACATCATCATCAGGAACATGATCAGGTCAGTGAGAGAGTGTGTCAGGGGTGGCTGGGTCTTTGCCTGGAATGTGTTCAAGTTGCAGATCAAAGTCTGTGAGATCAAGCAGCCAGCATGCCTGGTGGTGGTTTAGGTTTTGCAGTGCCTTGAAATAAGTCAGGTTCTTGTGGTCAGTGAACACTTTGACCAGGAACAGTGATCCATGGAGATAGTGTCTCCAAGACTTCAACCCATGAATAACCCCTAATAGTTCTCTGTCATAGATGTCATAGTTTCACTCAGCAGGGTTAAATGACTGGGAGATGAAGGCACAGGGTTGCCACTAGCCATTTGAATCTTCCTGGAGGAGAATGCCTCCAGTTGCATACTTGGATGCATCAGTGGTAATCATGAACAGTCAGGAAGTATTGGGCATTCAGAGGGTCAGTTGTGCCATGAAGACCTGTTTTAGAATGTCAAAGGTGGTCTGGCACTTCTTTGACCATTCCCAAGTGACAGTTTTCTTGGTGAGGTCAATCAGGGGTTGAGCAATGTCTGAATAGTATGGGACAAATCTTCTGTAGAAGTTTGTGAATCCAAGAAAGGATCACACATCTTTGACCTTCTTTGGGACTGGCCATTCAGCAATACCTTGAACTTTGACAGGGTCCATGGCAACAATGTTTTCTTTGATGATCATCCCTAGGTACTCAACCTTGGTCAGATCAAAGTGACACTTTTCTAGTTTGAGAGGAAGTGACAACTCTCTCATTTGTTCAAGAACTCAATGAGTTCTGTGCTCATGTTCCTTGGGGTCAGTGGAGAAGAGGAGGAGATCATCCATATAAATGATCAACCATCCTTCAGTGATCATGTCTTGGAAGGAGTCATTCATGAATCACTGGAAGGTGGTAGGGGAATTGCATAACCCAAAGAACATGACAGTCGGTTCAAAGAGTCCCTTGTGCATGATGAACACAGCTTTCCACTGGTCACCTTCTTTGATGCAGATGTTGTTATAGCCCGATTGTACATCCATTTTGGTGAAGCTAGATGCTCCTTTTAGTTTATCAATGAGATCTGAAATGAGGGGAAGGGGATAGGCATCCTTCACAGTATTCTTGTTCAGATATCAGTAGTCTTGGCAGGGATGAAGGGAGCCATCTTTCTTTCCCACAAAGAAGAAGGGTGCTGCCTGGGGGGATTTTGAGGTGCAAATCTTTCCCTCATGAAGGTTTTCTTTGATGAATTTTTCCACAGACTCTCTTTCCAAGGGAGGGGGCAGGTATGCTTTAGCCACCTTGGGGACGAAGTCCTCAACAAGGTTGATTGCATGATCATAAGGTTGTGATGGGGGGAGAACTCCATCAGAAGGTTTCTTGAAAACTGAAGCAAACTCCTTATAGTTCTCAGGGAGAACAGCTTTTGGTTTCTTCTTGTGTTCTTCTTGGGCCAACTCAGTGGCCATAGTGATCTTTTGAAGAAGACTGTTGTTCAGGTTAATCTTCTTTGCTTCTTCTATGAGTTTTCCAACTGACATCACAAAATGTGTGTGGATGGTTTTGTCTTCTGGTTCTTCATAACCCAAGAACTTGTTTATCCCTTTCTTTTCAATGGGGGATACCAGATTCATGATGGGTTCTTTGACTGCAACAGAAGAGATGTTGTGTTTCAATTCTTTTGACCTATCAGTCTTCTCATTGATAGAGAGGGTTCCCATTCTCCAATCAATGACAGGGTTATTCTCTTGAAGCCAAGGAAGGCCTAGGATGACATTTTCTGTTCCACAATTAATGATGTGGAAGAAGGTTTGATGGACAATTCCTTCAACCATGAAATAGAGGGTAGTGGAGAACAGGATTTTTCCCTTGGAGTTTGGGGTTCCATCTGCGTTTTTTGCAAGGATGGGTTCAGCAAGTCATTGGGTAGGGATTTGGTGTTTTCACACAAATCCCCAGTCAATACAAGAGATTTCTGCACCAGAGTTGACCAGTGTGGTGGTTTTGATGACTTTTTCAGTTCTTTCTGATGCATAAAGGGAGACAGGGATTTGCATAGTATGACCTGGAGTAGAAGGTACTAGCACAGGTGCAACAGAAACAGAACTGTCCTTAGTTTTGGGAATGTCTGGCATCAATGCAGAGTTCCCTTCTAAAAATCCTCCCCAAGTGCTCTAGCAATGTTTACGAGTGCAATGGATGGACCAGTGACTTTTTCTTCATTGTCACTTTCTTCAATTTCCATGACTTTGCAGATTTTCTTTACTTTCTTCTGGGGGTTTTTCCCTTTATTGGGACATTCTTGTGAGAGGTGTCCCTTGTTGCCACAACTGAAACATTTTCCTTCTTTGATGTGACAGTCTCTTTCTTCTTTGGAGAGTCTCACTCCATCCATGTCCATAGCATTAGGATCTTATTCTTCAGAGAGGTTGTTCTTGGGGTAGAACATCCTCTTTTCCTTCTTTCCAGAAAGTTCATTTACCTTCCTCCATTTGGCATCAAACTTTTGTGCTTGTGTGTACCACTCTGTGATCTTGGTTGGAGTGGTTTCCATCATATGGATCCAGTTTGTGATGAAGGGTTTGAGTCCTTGTGAGAAGAACTCAATCAATGTGACATCTTCCATGATGGTTGAGTTGGTGGCAGTGGTTTGGAAATCAGTGATGTACTGTTCCACTGATTCTTTCTGTTTCATGGTGTGCAGCTTGGTAATCACAGTACCAGCAGTGTCAGAAGAGGTAAAAGAACTTTTGAAGTCCTTTGTGAAATCAGCAAAGGTGCCAAAACCCAGGGGGTTCTTTTCCAGAGAGGTCTTCTGGAAGGTAGCTGCCCATGAACAAGCAACTCCTTTCTTCATATATGACAAGGTGTAGATGACCTTTTTGGTGTTGTTGTCATAAATCTCTTTGTTTACCAAGAGATAGGTCTGTACAGAGTACAGCCAACTCATGGCATTCTTTTGGTTGCCATCAAAATCAGATGGGGCACCAATCTTCAATTCAGTGGCTTTGGTGGTGACAGTGCTGACCATTGCCTTCAATGATGAACTGGACATTGTAGTCTGTGGTGGAAGCAGGGGTGTAGGAAAGGTGGTGGTGGGTACTGGTGGGATGGGAGTACCAAGCATGGCAAGGGACTGAGTAAAGAGGTTTGAGAGCATACCAGAAGTGAATCCTCTATCTGGTTGTTCAGGTTTGTTGGAGGAGGTGTTGGTGACAGTGCTCTCCTGTTCTTCATCAGATGATGATTCTTCACAAGTGGGTTGCAATGGCACCCAATGTCAATTGTTTTGGGGTTTCATGGTGGTGCACTAAACAGTGACCAAATTGGCCAAAGGCTGGTAGACTTGAGCTTTTGTTATGCTCAACTGAAGTCAAGATGTAGGGAGAGCTCAAACACAGACAATGGGTTTCTACTGAGCAATGGCTGCAGTAACCTCTGTAAATGACAGAGGATTTGGTCAACACTGGTAAGAGTGGTCTGGGTTAGGGACACTGAGGGCAAAGTTCTGAGAGAATGCTGCATATGATTGAGCAGCTCAAGTCTAGGTTTCCAGGACTTGAGCCAACAGACTAAATACTGTACAAGAACAGACCATAAGGCATCCACATGTATTGAGGTAACTACACCATTGGTTGAACAATGGCAACACATGTCCCAAGCATATACCAAGCAAACAACACTAGTGGTGGTAATAGAGAGCTGTTGGATCACAGAGAAGATGGCTCAAAAAGGAAAAGTAGTCCATCAGATCAAACACATGGTCACCATGAGGAAGAAAAGAGAAAGACAGGGGTGAAATGTAACAATGACCTTTGCCTTAGAGTCTTGCACCTCAATCATGACCACCCCCTGTCTGGCCACTTTGGCCAAAACTGCACACTAGAGCTCATATGGCATGAGTACACCTGGCCTGGCCTCAGGACATTTGTCAAAGACTATGTCTGGTCCTGCATGGCCTGTGCTTGGGCCAAGGTTCCCTGCCATCAGCCTTATGGCCTTCTCAAACAACTCCCAGTGCCAGAAAAGCCATGGAATTCCATCTCTATGGATTTCATTGAGCAACTCCTGGCCTCATCTGGCTTCATGGCTGTCCTCATAGTAGTTGACCAGCTTTCCAAGCAGGCCATCTTCATCCCCACCCACAACACCATCATGCCCCCAGAACTTGCCAAACTCTTCCTACTCCATGTCTTTTCAAAGCATGGAGTGCTGGCCCATGTAACCTCAGACCAAGGTTTGGAGTTTGTCTCATGCTTCTTCCAGTCATTCAGTAAGGCCCTGGACATGCACTTACACTTCACCTCAGGCTATCACCCCAAAGGTGATGGCCAGACCAAGAGGACCAACCAGACTCTTGAACAGTACCTCTGAGTGTACTGCAACTACCAGCAGGACAATTGGGCCGACCTCTTACCTTTGGCTGAGTTCACTTACAACAATGGCCCTAGCACTACTACTGGTGTCTCACCATTCTTTGCTAATAAGGGCTACCACCCTAACATCTCAGTATACCCAGAGCACAACCTTACCTCTGCTTGGGCTCATGATTATGCAGTTGACTTAGACCCACTGCACCAATACCTACATGAGGAGATGACCCTCACCCAACAATGATACCAAGGCCTGGCTGATGCCAAACACATGCCAGCCCTGGACTTCAAAGTCAGTGACCAGGTATATGTCAAAGCCAGGTACTTCCAGTCAACCTGGCCTTCCAAGAAGCTCTCAGAGAAGAACCTTGGACTGTATCCAGTCATAGCTCAGGCCAGTACCCATTTGTTCACACTGTGCCTGCCAGACTCAATGCATGCAGCCATCTGGTCTTCCACATCTCCCAACTTGAGCCAGCCATCCCTAACACCATCCTGAACCAGACTCAGCCACCACCTCCACCAGTCAAAGTCAACAGTGAACTAGAGTTTGAGGTGGCCAAAATCCTTGACTCCAAGGTCAACTGGCATTGGCAGTGTTGGTTACAATACTTGGTCTGGTGGATTGGCTATGAAGGGACCAATGAAGAAACTACATGGGTACTTGCTACAGAGCTCAACAATGCTTCTGAACTCATGCAAGAGTTCCACTCCCACTACCCTGGTAAACCCAGCCCATACCAATGAGGACTGGTCTCAACCAGCCTTGACTTCTTTTCTGTTTCTCTACCAGTATCTAGTTTCCTTTGACCTCTTACTTACCCTGTTTCCCTTTCTCTTGTTCTTCTCACTTTACTATACAAGTCCAAGATTGGACCCCTGGCATTGGCAGAAGGGAAAACAAGACTGCTACACTACAATGACTACTTGTCTTTGGCCATGTTTTCATCTTCCCCCTTGGCTTCCTCTTCCTCACCTTCAGCCTGCAGCCACTCTGCTTCCTTGCACAACTTGTCAGAGTCAAGCTCAGATGAGCCTGAGTCCAAAGGGGACACCACCATCCTGAAGCCATATGACTCATTGAGCAGGGACTCAAGTGCATTGGCAATGTGACCTGAATTTTCAACCATGGTCTCATGGAGCTTGAACAGGCTGGCCAAATTGTTGGCAATCAGCCCTGCCATGTCAATAAGGCACTTGAGCTTGTCTTCCAAGCCTGAGTACTTGCACTCATCTTTGCCCACTTCTGTTTGCTGGGCCTGGCCTCAGCATTCTCCTCATTGGCCTTCTGCTTCTTCCCCTTATTGACCTTCCCAGTGGCCTTAGGACTGGCCTCAGCATCCTTCCCATCCCCAGGCCAGTGACACTTGCCTTTTGATTGGTTGCATCACACACACAGATGACATGCTTCTTGTTATTGTCTATGATGAACTTGCAGACAGCTTTGGCCCAGGCACAGCAGGTACAACTGAAAAAGTCTTCAAGAGGGGTACACACAAGATTGGAAAGGGACTCACCTGGGGTCCATGACCACCTTCTTCACCTCAGTGGCCTCACTACCACTGGCCCCAGTTTCATCACCTTTCTTGGCCTCAGCCTTGCATTTGTGCTTGGCCTCACATCTCTCCTCCTCTTCATGTGCTGTCCTCTCCTCAGCCTCAGCCCTCTCCCTCTCCACCCTCTTGGCCTCAAGCTGAGCTGGTTCTTCCTGCTGGACTTGCTCAGCTGCCTTTCATCTCTTCCTTTCCTTCAACTTGGCTTTCATCACTTCTTCCTCATTGTTGGTGTCATACCTAATTTCATTGTTGGGTGCTTGGGTCCAGTTGACAATGACACAGCCCTTGTTGTTGTTATTGGCAGCAACAATCAGTCTTGAGTTGAACATAATGAGATGGGATGCAGAAGAAAGATGCAAAGGACTTAAGCAGGCCACAAGTATCAATTTTTTGAACTCAGCCAAAGTTTGGACTCAGCCTACCACTCTTGCAGGGGTCTCATGGGTTTGACCCCTAAGAGGGGGATACTGTCATAACTGTGTCTTGACCCCAGCTGGACTTGGCCTTGCATTCATTCAGTCTGGCCTCAGCCTTGCCAGTCACTTATCCCCAGATGTTCTAGCATGGTGAACACTGCTTTGCAGTGCTTGCCACTTTGGTTAAACCCTGCCTGGTCTTGTCCCCAGTTTGCCCTGTCCTGGTCTCTGTCACCTTAGTCATACCTTACTAATACTAGTCTTACAAATCATCTTAGCAATCTTTGTGAGACTGGCATTACTGATCTCCATACTATAGTTTGTCTCTAGTATATAAACTCTTAGATACTCAACCTGTACTCTTCAGTCTGAAATCAACTAAGTTACTCTGATAACCCCACCTCAGCCTTGGACTCAGACTGTGACCCATGCAAGGGAATAGCACTGTGTCCTCAGTCACTAAGTCCAATCAGCCCACACCTTTGTATCTTTGTCTTTCCTCCTGATCCCA
The DNA here is from genome assembly GCF_024613125.1 of Pisolithus orientalis. Taxonomy (NCBI): domain Eukaryota; kingdom Fungi; phylum Basidiomycota; class Agaricomycetes; order Boletales; family Pisolithaceae; genus Pisolithus; species Pisolithus orientalis. The sequence goes on along the minus strand of NW_026261014.1, from coordinate 21,236 downwards.
ATCCCTTGGCCTTGCACCCACTTCAGTCTCTGGTTCAGCCTCAACCCAGACCACATGAACTTGACACTACTGTTATTTGGTGGATGTTGATGATCTTAATGTCATGGAATAGAAACAACTCCTTCACCTGTTACATTTCATATGGATCCTCAAAAGGCCAAGAAATACATGGAAAGTATTAAGAAATTTCAAGTTTTGGTCATTGGAAGAGGAAATGCTGGCAAAACAACCATCCTCCAGAGGGTCTGCAACTCTGTAGACAAACCTGATACTTTTGATAGATATGGAAACAAGGTATGTTGGTGTGGAGTTCTAGACACTTGTCTGACAATTTGCAGATTGATGATGATGTTGTGCAAGGCACTCTAGGGGTAAGACACCATCTCAGATTACAGCAATTAAAGTTACAGCTGATTACCTCTAGCATGGTTACCATAACATTGAACATGAGCTAGTATTCAAGAGCAACCCAGGTTCTGTATTCCATGACTCTTTAGGGTTTGAGGCAGGATCTGCTGAGCAGTTTGAGGAGATGAAGAAGTTTGTTATGGACCATGCAGCTGCAAGGACACTGCAGAAGCATATTCATGCAATTTGGTAAGAATTGCCTTGGGGATGGTTATTGACTCAGGTAACCATCAGGTATACATAGGTATTGTATCCCCATGACTGACTACCACAGGACAGTCACTGCAGCTGAACAGAAGTTCTTCAATGAGTGTGACACAGGACATGGTATGTCCACTTCTGGAAATGTGGCTGTCACTGATCAGGAACTTCATAGTCCCAGTGGTAGTGCTGCTAGCAAAGGCAGATGCATTGAATTTTGCTGCCATTGAGGAACTTCTGGATGAAGGGTTGGAGATGGAGGAAGCAGAGGAAAGGGCCACAGAAAGGGAATCCCTGTTATTAGAAAAGTGGCAGACACACATCAAACAGATACTGGACAAGTGCAAATTCCCACCAAAGATGTATCTCCCACTGACAAGTAAGTACTGCATTTGTGGCAGATGGTTATACTTGATGCAAGAATTCTCAACAGAGATGCATAATGAGAGTGCAGATTGCACTACTTTGATCCAGTGCACAGCATCTGCATTGAATGAGGAAGGCCTACAGAGGTTACTTCTATCAACCCAGCAGTCAAGCATTGGATTATGTATTGAATATGCTGTAAACTGGTAAGCCAGCAGTGTGAGCTCATCACAAATTCTGATATTCTGAAGGGTGGTGAGGGGAATGATCAAAAGGGTAATTGAGGGAGGGGAAAGATATGACATAAAAGTTTTTGAATCTTTTCTGCTCAGTTGGTTTCCCAAGTATGATGTGAGTGTCTGTTTGTAATGCCACAGTAGTTACTGAATTCAATGTATATCCTCATGTGTTCTGTACAAATCCTTGGCATAAAAGTTCATGAGTAATTTTACAACTGGGACAGCTATATTGTCTACTGACTGGTGGTGCACATGCCTTGCATTTTTTTGACCTGACAGGTTGTGGGTGATTCCATGTAAGGTTGGCTGAAGGTTGACTGACCTCATTTGGATCCTCCATGTCATGTTGGTGGCATAACAGGAAGTATGGGATTTCATGGCATGGTTATCTGCATATTGTGAACTGACATGCACAGTGCATATCTTGTGATATAGACAGTCAGTGACTTCATGGCAGATGAAAGTGGAGGTGTACTGACTGGTGTGACTTGCATTATGTCTGGGTGTGGTATGACAGTTGGTAAGTGATGGCATGGCAGGATTGTCAGAATGGTCACTGACAGATTGCATTTATGGCATGCATCATTGTGGCATGGCAGGCTGTGAGGTGTTTCATGGCATGTTTAACTGGATATCCACTGACTGATCTCACTTGCACTGTGCTTGTATAAATCATGACAGGATGTGAGTGACTTCATGGCAGGTTTGATTGGATGTCTGCTGACTGGCATCACTTGCACTATGCTTGTTTCTGCTATGACACCTCAGTAAATCACTTTGAGCTGTGGAGCTCTCCACAGTGCTCCATAATACACAGAGTCCCCTAGCTAGGTCCAGGCTGGACAGATGCACCCAACAACACTTTTTGCTATGGCTAGTTGCCTGTTACTATGGAATGGTCACATTGTCATGGAACTTTGTCCAGTATCTTACTTACTATGGATTGCTATGGAACTTTCATGCTTAGATATCACTGTACAAAACTGGCCAGACTGTATTCTCCTTAGGGTGTTGTCCAGTACTCCCCATCTCAATGTTTACTTTGCAAACATGTGATCACTCCACAACTAGGAACAGTTCACAGCAGGTATGACAGGAACAGGAGCATTGGCATCAATTGCATACTACATGTAATGACAGGTACGACAGGACTAGGTATTATGAAATCAATCAAGGACTGCCTGAATGTGCTGGTACCTCTCTACATTCAAATCAACCTCTTGCAGTGCAGCCCTGATACAAGGAGTCAGCACAAGCATGTCAGCCACCCCAGTACTTACCATCCTTCCTTCCTTTGCCCACTGAGAAAGCTGATCATGCAACCTTGTGCCATGATAGGGATTACGAAGGATGTCATTCAGCACCTCCATCATGCCATGGAAAATGGAATTGTAAGCCTTGCTGGAGAATTGAGGCATTGTCTTTCCTGTGCCATTCTTCGCAAATCCATCCAACACACAATGATACTGTGGGAAAAGTTTGAGTTGCAGCAACTTGGGGTGTAAAATAACTCACTGCAGCTGCAACGAGAGCCAGACAGGAAAGGGGAACTGAATTGTTGAAGGACTCAGGACACTTAATCCATGATTCAATAGGTCCCAATATAGTAGAATTGTATGACAGCTTCCTTGAGGGTGGGGTGAGCAAAATTCCTGGTTTATCAGGGCTGTTAGTAGTGCAGACAACAAACCACATGAATGTACATTCTCATCAAAACTGTCTTGCAGGAAAAGTGAGTTGTCAAGGAGCTTTGTGGCAGTGGTCTCTATCCATTGTACATGAACCCATGGTGCAACATCAGAAGGAGGGATAAGGTTGAACATGGATGGCATGGTTGCCAGTGTAACCAACTTCAATTCTGAACACCAGGTAGATATATTGTTGGAGATATATTCTCCCCTGTGTTCTGCTCACTTTGGTGCGATGTTTGGGTGCTTACATAATCACCTTAGAGCGCACATTTTACAGTAGTTTATTCACTGTTCCCTCAGTAGCTTGTTGCACTACTGAGGGTAAGCTCACTTTCACTACCAGTATTATACTTACTGATATCCTGTGGATACCTACAGATTGGTCTAATACATCAGTAGCTTGTTGCACTACTGAGGATACCTACAGCATCCTTCAAAATATATCACCAAGGAGCTACTGGCAGTATGTCAGTAGCTGTAACCAAAAGACAGGACTACTCATGAGGCATGCCATATCTTGCTTGTGGTCAGGCCAGTAACCTATAAAGTTAGGATAACGAGACACATATAAAGCAAAAATATTGTTACTCACCATCTTCAAATTGCACACCACATTGATTCCACTCAATGACAACAGTGACAAGTGCCTCTGTTATGGAGAGGTTGAGGTCATGAGATTTCGATGAGAATGGGTTAGAAAGTGCATGTGCAGCCCTGCATTCTCGCTTAGTGTCTTCAAGACAGTCCTTCCATACTGCCTTGTAAAATCTCAGTTGTGAAGGCAATGGGCCCTCATCCTTAGCTTTCTTGGAGTTATGAGAGGCTCTGGCATGCTGAGATACTTTGGGAACCCTAATATAACAATCTGAATAAATAAAGCTAGCAGGAATGGCACTTTTGTACCTCTGGCTGAGCCTTGTCCTTGGATTGTAAGCTTCGCAGAGCTGCATTGTCATCCTTGTTGCATGAGTACTGAAACTTGTGGTCAGGGGGTAAGGAATTGTTGTGAATAGGATTGCTTGTCATTGTTTCTTGGGAGAAGCCTAACAAAGAACATTGAGCCAATACCATAATAACCTCTGACATGTACCAGGATGAGTTGATTGCCTAAGATTCATTGCACCCCATCCAAATGCATTGTCCTCATCTTTGTTGAACTCATTGCCAGAGACCTCGCCAGCCTCTGCATCTGATGGGTTATTACTCGAGGACTCCAACTCCTCTTCTGAGGAGCCCTCTGATGACAGCTTCTCTGAACTCTTGTGGTGAACATCAGTGGTTGCTGAAGTTTGTCTCAATGAGAGTGAGCTATCAAGGGAGGGGTCAATACAAGAGTTGGGGACAGTAGCAGGTGGCTGGTGGGGGATAAACTGAGACTGGTAGTTGGGCTGGGGTGTTGGCAGACAAGATGTATTACTGGGAACTTGGTCTCCCCAAATCACAGCAATATAAGGATTATTGAGCACTTGAAGGTCAGGTTCCATCCTGGGAGGCACAATATGACCTGGCTGTTGAGCCAGAACACTGAAACCAAAGTGATGGGAGTCTGTGGGGTGCTGATGGAAGACAGGTGTTGCTACTGCTGTTGAAGACTGAGGGACAGGATTCTGAAATGAACCTTGTATATCAGTATGAAAAGACACTCACTGGAGGCATATCAGCTGGGCTAGGACCATTCACAATGGGAGGTGCATAGGGTGGTGGGGCAACATTGGACTTTGCAAGTGGTTAGCTTGATATTTGCAAATAACTAGAACTGACCTTCAGTTTTGCATTCTGGCCAGCACTGCAGCCCCCACCCTTTTTCTGCTGAGTGGGTGGAGGTGCAAGAGGATTTACAACAGAATTGTTGGGGAGATCCATTGACTTTCATGGCTGTGTAGCTCGGCCTTCAAGGGCAGTACCAATCCACTCCAATTGCTTGGCCCCTCCACCTGCCCCTGCCCCTGCCCTTCTGCTATGATGGAGTCCTGCTGTGGCAACAGACTGAGACTCTTCGAGATCAATGGGTGGGCTTCCTAGACACTTGTTTTTTGTGGGTCAAGTGCTTCCATCAGCCTCTGGTCATTGTTTGGCTTTTTTGCTAGCCTTCTTTTTTGGCAGGATTGTTCCAGATTGGGTGGACATCTGAAGGTACAAGCAGTTAAACAGAGAACAGTATAAGATGGAGACATCTTGTGAATCCATATAAACATTGACAGGTTCATTGCAAGACATAAAACAAAATGATGTGTGGAGATGGTTACTTGCTGCAAATGAATTGAAACACTTTACACATAACGTACAGAATGTGAACTAAACATAAAATTCATGCTAAGACTACATGCCTTTGAAGCGTTTATTGGGTATAGGAGGGTTATCCATGCTCCTTACCTCTTCACAAAGGTGTTTAGAAGACATAATTGCCAAAGACATAACATCCATATCGTTCTCCTGACTTGGACACATGCTTGAATTAAGTGCTTTGTGCTGGGCAATGATCTGCTGGAATGCATTTGTCATCTCTAGTGGTTTCTTGTATGGCATGCTGGCCAAGAAATGATCAAAAAGGGAGATAATGTCAGAGAACAGCACTGCAGTTCCACTCAGCAGGGACTGCCCAAGCAATACACACCACTCATTAGCCAGAGGGATTAGATCTTGAAAATATTGCGAGACCTTGGAATCCAGCCTCAATTCAGATGGGTCATTAAGGAATGTGAACTTGGTGCATCTGGCAATTTTGAGATCTTCAGCCACCTTTTCACTCCACAAGCCAAGAAGTGTCTTTTCATGGCTGATATCTTGATGCTTGTGGCCAAGTGGCCCATCATAAAGGATGAGGATCCAGATGAAAATGTAGAACAGGGATTTGATATCATCTGCAAATGTATGGTGTACAGTAGTAGGGTGATCGATGAATATGCAGGTGAGAGAGGCACTTTTCCAGATTGATGGGACATTAGTCTTTCCACTTTTAGTGATGGCTTCCTTGAGTTGGCAAAGGATATTCACTGAAAGGAAGGGGACTGTCCCCTTTGTGTACTATCAGCTTTGAGTTCCAAAATGTTTTGTGTAGTACTTACTGTGCCACCCAAGTCATATTCCCCCTGTAATGTGACCCATACAGCAAATTCCCAGTTGAGGAGAAAGCTGCACAACCCATTTGCAAAGTCCTCGATCATCATATTGTTGATGCTACAATCTCAATGGAGGACACCCCTCTCGAGAGCCTGCTGTTAGACTGTTAAAGTAATTAGTATTGATTTTACAAGTGGAAGAGGATATGTACTTTGTAAAATATCTTGGATGCATGAAACGAGTTCCTTTTTTGTCTTGAATGTTACCATTGGCCTTGCACATGGCTTCATAGCCAATCACATGTGAGTTCTCTGAGACTTCATGCATGATTGCCACTTCTCATCACGATATCATTCAGTTTTATTGACAATGCCCAGCTCAACCTCGATGACCCAGTAGTGTTGCAACTTGGGAACTCTGTCAATGTCGTGGACCAGCTTCATTATGTTGACTTCATGCAGGGCTGTCCTCTGCTCCGACTCCTCCACCCAATAATCCTTGATGACATAGTATTCCCCATTGTAGCATGCAAGGTAACAAGCAGTACCCCTTCCTAGAAAGCCTGTGCTCAAGAATAATACATTGAGCACCTCGTAGAAGGTCTTGTTTACTTGGATCCTCCCAATTGCTGGGATGTGTTCAGGTGATGCAAGAGTCAGGAGTGAGTTTGCACTGGGGAGGATGCCTGACTCCAAGTGAGGAGAAGGCATTGCAGGAGAGGGGAAAGGGGAGAGGGGTATCACAAGTGCTGTGCATTTGCAGCTGTGTGCAGGATGGGGGGATATCTTTATGGTCAAATCAAAGCCAAGGGTTGAGTGGGAGCTGAATGCAACAGCACATACAATGTATATGAAGACTTCTGCATCAGTGTGGATATTGATAGAGGGTGAGATTGCACCACCAGAGTGGTCATAAAAGTGAGGTTGAAGTTCACTATCAGTAATTGATAATCCAAGGACATAGTGCCTCCAGGGCTGGTCGACAAGGGTTAGATATGCCTTAGTGTCCATCATCTTCCCAAGGTGGGATGCTGGCTTGAAAGACTCCTTTGAGTACTCAGTGATGACTTTGGGACTTAACCATGTAATCTCGTCAAGGGATACTGGGGTGTTATCAACAAGGATAAGGTTGGGCTTTTGGGAATAACCTGTAGAACCTTGCAAGCTGGTTCTGCTCCAGTCTGCCATCCATTGATGCTGGGGTTTGCTGGATTGACTGGGCATCATGGATTTGGCAGCAGTCCTGATAGCATTGAGAAACAGAGCAACTTACTTTTCAAAGCAGAGCTTTTCCGATTCTACTGGCAGCTCTGAGGCAAGTGGCCCAGGTTGCTTGGGAGGTGAATCAGAGCCTGGGGGTGGATGAAGCTCCCAGTTCCAGCACTTTCTATCATTGTTGTATAGGCTGACCAGGCTGTCCTCTGACAAGCCACCCTGGTTGAAGGAGGTGGAATAGCTATGGACACATGTGGGAATTGTTTTCAGAGGGACAATCAGGGACCTGGGAGCTATGGAGGTAAATGTATCTCTGAAGGACTTGAAGATAATATTTGTAACATAACCAAGGCTCTGAGGAGAGCTAACTTGTATCCATGGTTCATGGATGATGGTGCCCTCAAGTTCTGAAGCAGTGAACTTGTCCATAACATGAACCATGTGGCTGTGTTTGGGTGGGGGGAGAGAACTGATCAGCTTGTAGGTACCATCTATTGTTTGATATCTGTTTTTGTTCAAGTCTTTGGACATTTCTGAGGGTTGTTGACAAGTAGGGTCACACATTCAAAAATGGTGCCACCACTCAAAATACTGATGCATTTCAACATTAACATGTAATAAGCTCTGGTATATGGTAAGGTAACATGTATGTTGACTAGATGGAGGAGAGTCCAAATGACTTAGGGCAAAGTACATATTTTTGTTGAAGTATTTGTTGAGAAAGAATTCAGTAGAATGCTTGAAGGAGTTGTATGCCATCAATCGATTATCTGCAGTTTGCCCAAAGCAAGGTATGAGATGTGCAAATGCCTGGACCTGACTGAGCGGGATGACATCACCAAGATGTTGGCCATTCGCTCTCTTTGCACACCTAAGGATATGTAGTTGTGTCACATCTTCAGCTGCTATGTCAAAACATTGTATGTAGATCAAAAAATGGTCTGTCCACAACCATCTTACCCCCCTCTTGCCAAAAGGGCACATCAGGAGACAGAGCTGGCCAACAACATGACCTAAGATACTCTTGTGAGTGACATGGAAAAGTAGTGTGGACCATGAACCTTTCAGGCTGCTCTCTGGCCATTTGAAATGGGGGTCCACATTGATGATAGCTGCATCATAGTGGCCAAGGGTCCAGGTCTTGCAAGGTGGAGAACAGAAGAGAGTCTGGGCAGGGAGGATGTCCGTGATATCATGTATTGCCATGTTCTGCAGCTGCATCTTGTACCAAACCTGCAGGTCAGTAAAAGGCAGGGTTGAAGAGCTTGATCCCCGACATTGCCTGCTTATAGTGTGCACAGAGCTTGGTCCATACACCTTCTCACAATTTAGAAAATCAACAAGGGTGGCTTGGAGGTCAAGTAGTCCAAACCTCTCAGCAGCACCATCAACACTAATGCATTGCAAGGGTGGGTTGTAGGAAAGGTTGATTGCTGTACCATCTGCAATAAAACTATGCAAGGGGAAGGGAATGGAGTCTGGATCCTGGGTCCTGAGGCATGCAGAGATGGCAAAGTAATTGGTGACAGGCTGTGTGGGACCTGGCATCTTGGAAACTAGATTCACCTCCTCACAATCACTGATCTCACTGTTGCCATCATCAGAACTCCCATCCTCAACCTCCAAGGACTTTTCTTCCACATGACCATGGGAGTGAGTCTTTGATTCATATAATGATGTTGCAAGTTCAAATGTCCTACATTTTTCAGCACGATTGAGGCACCAGCAAATTTGAGGATTGTAGTTATTGTTATTGCTAGCTGATGTGGGTGTCTTGATCTCCAATACATGGGCATGTTCAGTTACATCAGCAGTCCATTGGATGGTGACCCCAACACACTTCACACTTGGTACAATGCTCTGCATGAGTTCTAACTTGGGGATGTGCCAATTGTTGATGGGCTTGTTTCCCTTACCACATCATGCACCATGATCAAGTATCAACTGCTTGTGCACATGAAACTCATCCAGTACAGAAGATATTATACAAAGATTGTTGTCATCAATGCAGTAAGCTTGGACTCAGTATCAGAAGTCCATGAGCACATAAATAGCAGTAATATTTTTGGGAGGGGCTGCTCCAGCAATAACACCAACAATGTAACATTGTACATCATGGTGCACATGTCCAGTCACCTGCTTCAGCTTAGCAACACCACCTTTAAAATGATGGAACCCCACAGTAGGCTGTAAAACTGAGAAGCAAAAGTCAATTTTGGCTTCACCAACCACATTTATGCACCACTTCATGTCATGGTCCCAAAATTCCTTGTGCAGGTGGTGAAGGGGCTCCAGAGTTATAAAAGTGCTTGGACAAGAAAGTGGAATGTCCCTCCAAAATGGGTCACTAACTCTGCTGAGGTGAAAGTGCTGTGCTTTGTGAAAGAAGACTTGGATGTTTGTAGGGTGGACCTTCAATTTCACTGCTGTGAGCTGAGCCAAAGTGGTGGACATGGTTTGTGGTTCATGTCAGAATGGGTCTCCGAACTGTTTGTACATCACCATGGTGATCAGGGAAGTCTTTCCCCCAACAGCTGCAAGCATGGCAGCCTCAGGAGTGTTGGCAATATAACCCATGATCGGCATGAAACAGTACTGCATGTGCCCCAGAGAATCTGGTAACATAATGCCAAATTTGGCAGCTTGCTTGATGGGTTCAAGTATGATATCCAGGCATTCATGAATGAGCCTATCTTCGAGGAGGCCACACATACACTTGTTCTTGTGCACAAACTTGGGGATGGGGAGGAGAGCAGCAAGCATAAATGAGTTGGATGACAATTTTAGGCGTGTGGACATCTTGATATTTGCTAGGCTGATGAGAAGTGGATGAGCAACTCTGCCACCACATAAAGTAGTAATATTCATCTTGTCTGAAGAAAGTATCGTGCCAAGAAGAGTCGCTCTGCTCAGAAGCTGTGACTGGGGTACATCAATTGAATAAAAAGATCTATAACTCACAGTGGAAACATACCTGCATATGCCAAGCATCATCAGCAGTCATCCACTCTGTATACACCCTACAAAGCTTCTCAGGCATATTGTATACACACCTCAGAACAAAATCAAGCTGGTCAGAGAACAAAGGGTGGTTGAGGAGCCACACAATGCATTCCAGGGGATCATGCCAGTACAAGTGCACAGGGTGTTTGGTTGGCTGCGAAGGAGTAATCTCCATTGAGTGCCAGCATGGCCCACCAGGGAGTAACTCAGCCAGCCCACAAAGTGCTCTGGCTGTACGAAAGGAAATATTTAGTAGCTGTATCTGGTGCACATCAATAATGATCTTCGGAGAGAATAGGGACAGGCTTATGATTGACAATGACAAGAAAGAGTCTATAGCTCTCATGCTCAGGCCTGAATGAAGTAACCATGATGCCAGCTCCCATTCATTGTGGGAGTTGAAGGGGTAGTACAGATTTGATGCCCATAGGTTGCTGAACTGGTTGCTGTTAAATTTGTCCATAAATGTTTGGCCAAGTCCAAACATTTTAGCTGCACCCTCAAAGTTGTCTGTGGTTGGCCCCCACATGTCAAATGCCATATGAACAAAATCCAGGTAATCATGAGTTGCATAGTCACCAGGGTCAGTACTCATCGGGACATCTTCTAAGTGTGTTGGGTGTTGAGAGTTACAAATGTTCAAGCTCAAAGGTTGGAGAGACTCATGAAGGCAGACTAAGTTATTGACCCAGGTATTGCACCCAGAGGACGGCTGGCTCATGTGCATTGCAACAGTGCTGTGACTCTGGAAGCCACCTTTACCACAACTTGGACAGTGGGGCATACTCTAAATGGTCAGGCAGGCCAATTCCATGTTACATGATTATCACTTCAGTGCAAATCAGGATGTTGTTCGGATCACTACAGAGTGTATTTCTCATATACTACCCAATCACATCCCATTTGTGAACATAGTCACTCATGTCCATTTATAACCTCAATCACACACACCTTCATGCTGGATTGACCATGCCCACAGTCAAGCATTGCCTGGGTGGCAAAGGACTGCCCCATAAGCCTCATGATGGCAGGTTCTCTTCCTGAAACAGTCCCTCTAGCAGTGCTGAGGTCAAAGTGGAGACAACTGGTGTCTTAGCTGAGATGTATGGAATATTGGAGTCATCCACTCACACAGTAAGTTCTTTTTTTCCTTCCTAATAACCGCTCATTGATAGGTTTTCAATCTGCAGCATGAATCAAAGAGTCAGCTAAATCATGAGGCACTTCTCCTTCTTGATGTAGTGCATGCACAATGCGAAGTCTTTCGTGTGGAACAAGCTCTGGCCACATGCATCTCCCATGAATACAGATTGATGGCCAAGTTGTACAAGTACAAGGTGGGCAGTGGCGAGGCGAGAGTCCATGAAAAAGATATGGAGGTCAGCTCATTATGTGTAGCAATGAAAAAACGCAGACTGGGGGAGCCTATTTTTGATGTTAGTGTTCTGGCCAGCAAGCTGCAGCCATCTCTCAAGTCTGATGGTATGCTATGCTTGCTCTTTTCTTTTGGGCCACTATTTTACTTATGCTGGATCTTGATAGGCACAGTTATTGAGCATGCTGGTAGTCAAATACTTGCCATTCATCTAGACTAGTACTATCCATTACTTTCCTGTACTTATCAAAAAATGCTGTATGTTATGTCTGTGTGTTGTTGCCTTCATGCATAGGAACAAAGTTAGATCTACCAAGTTCTCTACTACAGTGGGAATCTAGGTTGCTGTATTAGCTAGGTGTGTCTGTTCCCTTGTATGCTAGGTAGCTATTGGTCTTTGGATTGCTGGTATCACTGGTGTGGCTTACTCAGGTGCTATGAGTTGCTTGGATGCTGGCCACTACTTTGGGCAAGTCTGGTGTAGTCTACTCTGGCACTATGAGTTGCTAGGATGCTTGACATTGCTTTGGACTAATATGGAATTGTGCAAATACTATGGGCAGCTATGAGTTACTAACACATTTTTGTGTTTTGCTGATGCAGCTTGTGAGTGATTTGATGGCAGGTGTGGTTGGATGTCTGCTGACTGGCACCATTGCACTGTGCTTGTTTGTGCCATCACAGAGAGTGAGTGATTTGGTGGCAGCTTTGGCTGGATGTCTGCTGACTGGTACCACTTGCACTATGCTTGATTGTGTCATGACAGGATGTGAGTGATTTGATGGCAGGTTTTGTTGGATATTTGCTGACTGGCACCACTTGTACTGTACTTGTTTGTACCATGACAGATTGTGGGTGATTTGATGGCAGGTTTTTGATTGGATGTCTGCTGACTGGCCCCAATTGCACTGTACCTGTTGGTGCTATGACAGGATGTGAGTGGTCTGACACCAGGTGTGGTTGGATGTCTGCTGACAGGTACCACTTGCACTGTGCTTGTTGCTGCCATGACAGGATGTGTGTGATTTGATAGCAAGTTTGATTGGATGTCTGCTGACAGGTACCACTTGCACTGTGCTTGTTGCTGCCATGACAGGATGTGTGTGATTTGATAGCAAGTTTGATTGGATGTCTGCTGACTGGCTCCACTTGCACTGTGCTTGTGCCATGACAGCTTGTGAGTGATTTCCTGCTGGGATTGGCTGGATATATGCCAAGTTGACTAATCATGTTGTCCTTGGTGGTATGATAGGATGTGAGTGATGTCAGATGATCCATATCTGCTGGGTGGACATCATCACACATTGCCCCCTGGTGTAATTTCAGCTTGTAAGCAATTCCATGGTGTGCTAACTGAATCCCTGCTGATTTACTAACCTTACTATCATCTTGGTTATGATTCACCAGGATGTGGGTGATTCAATCATTTCCTTTTCCTTCTGGCTATAGTGATATGCATGATGGCCATCCCATTTTGTGATGGGATTGCTCCTGTCACAATAACACATGCAATCATAGGGAAAAATTACAACTGAAGGTAACCCCACTGCACTATCACAAGAAGTCACCACTTGCTCAATAGCTGAGCATGGTGTTTGTGAGTTGTAGTCTTCTACTTGGACAATACTCATTACTTCAGACTGCCTGCTCATTTTTGAGTATTGTTACTTTTTATTCCAAAATGGACAAGCCTCCAACAAGACAGATGTTATCCCTCTGGCTGTCATGGAATACAAGAGTTCTGGTATTGCAGCCACTATCTGCCAGGCTGTCAATGCTGCTGTCCAGCAGCATTCTCATTCCCATAACTTGGAAAATTTGTGTCAGGCTCTTCTGCAAATCATTTTGGAGAAATGTCTATGTGAGTGCATATGTCCAGTGTCTCAAACACTATGACCTATAAGACCCTTTCAGCCCATAAACTGGTCATTTAGTCACATGATGAACTCCCTGTGCTCTCTCCTACAGTCATTTAAATACTTTGCTCTCAACCTTTAAAGCACTCCCATACTGGCAGATGTGCAGTGGCAGGAGAAACATGCATATATGGGGCAGGCCATCATAGCTATCAAAAAATTCATCTCTATACAGGCTATAGTAGTAGTCCTTCAATACTGAATTTGGAAAGAAAAAGCAAGCTCTTACTGCCATTCAGTGTTGTCAGAGTCAAATTGACCTGTGGTTAATAAGGGCCAGTTGATGGGTAGTCAAAGAGCACTGACTTATCATAGACAGGTCATAGACCTGATCAACCAGGGTTAACATTTACATAATTTACAATTGTGAAAGTTAAGGTCATTCCTAGTACAACTCTACAAACACTGTATCCTCAATCCATGCCTCCAAAAAGCCCTTGGTGGGATCACTTCTGGAGTGAGGATGGAGTGCACTATAAAGGAGACAAGACCCACCTAGCTACTTGGTGTCAGAAATGCCTGGAATTCCAGATAGAACTTCTCTTTAATGTGGATGATGTTGGCTTCACAACTGGTTTGGTTTCATGCCTCCAGAAAGATGAGGAACTCCATAAAGCAGGTAAGTTAATGACTTCATTTATATTGGACCTAAGGGCACTTACAGTGGTTGGACTCACTTGACCAAAGTGTTTGAAGCACATCCAGCTCAACCAACCCCTGACCCATCACATGATTCATGTGACTTGCCAATTGCTTACCACTTTTGGTAGTTACATGACTTGTGGTACAGTATAACACTACTCCCACATGTACCTTACATTCATTTCACATGGACCCCACCACAATATCAACCCAAAGGATATGTTCAAAGTTCAAGTGCAAGAGAATACTCCCTGATGATGACCCCAGAAAGACCTGTGAAATATGTTGGGAAGCTAATAAAATCACCACCACAGCCTGGAGAAAAAGAAAAAGAGAAGAAGATAACCATGTCACAGAAATCTATAATGAGATCTCAGTCAAGTGTGTGAGTGGCAAACATCTATATTTGCATTACCTATAACAAGATCTAAGGTAACGACGTGAGTGTGAAGTACACGAACACAGAACAAGACACTATACCCACCTCAATCGAGTGTGCGAGTGGCAAATGTCTGAGGTGGTGTTACTACAGTAGTGAGTTAAGTACGCTATACAAAACAAAAGGGGTGAGACACAGGTGTTGAACCCAGTGTTGAAACTACAAGCACAGTCATAGTGCAAGTCCTTGTACCGTTAATTTATACATATGAAACATTTGAAGACAATAAAACAAAAGTTACCACACTGTATTGTCAGCGCTCGAGAACGACTAAGTATTGTGGTCTTGTAGACCCGTAAATGGGAAGTGTTTCCCATGGTAAGGAAAAGTAGCATCAATTAATGAACGAAGACTACAAGTGACTTGCCAAATCTAACACTCCCCCTCAAGTCGGACATAGGCTGAGTTCAACCACAAAATGCTTCACCTTCAGAGATGGCAGCACCTTTGTTAACGTATTGGTGATCATGTCTGCAGTTGGGCAATATATGAGGTGAATTTTGCCGTTCTCTATGACCCAGTGAATGAAGTGAAAATGGATATTGATGTGTTTGGTGCATGCATGATACTGGTGGTCTTTGGTGAGCATGATGGCTGATTGATTATCGGAAAACAATGTGGTTGGCTGGACAAATGGCTGAAAAAGCTCTCCAATGAGCGACCGAAGCCACAAGGCCTCCTTGGCTGCATGTGTGGCTGCCATGTACTCGCTCTCAGTCATTGAGAGCGAGACGATTTCCTGTCTTTTAGAAGACCACAACACCGCTCTGCTGTCTATTAGAAAAGCATACCCTGAGACCGCTCTGCGGTCTTCCGCCATACTGCCATCTGCATCTGCATACCTGGTCAACGCACTTGGTGATCCCGCATATGTGAGTCGCAAGCCCTTCGTCCTGAGAAGGTACCGATAAATTCTCTTTACAGCTTCCCAATGAGTGATTCCAGGGTTGCCTGAGAAATGTGAGATGGTTGTTACAGCATATGAGATGTCGGGACAAGTGGCAAGGGAGGTGTACATGAGCAATCCTACAGCTTCTCGATAGGGTACGTGGCGCATCATAGCGAATTCAGCACCAGTTGACGGTGACTGCCCAGAATGCAGTCTGGTGCTGGGTTCCATCGGGTTCGACACAGGCTTGAGCTCATCAAAGCCAAAGCATCGTATGATGGACTCAATGTAGGGGCATTGGCACAGGGAGATGGTACATTCATCTCTATTTCTGGTTACTTCAATGCCCAGCAGCCAGTGAAGTTCCCCAAGGTCAGTAATCTCAACGTATTTCCTGACGTTGCGCTTAAGCTCCTCTATCTCATTTAGGGACATTGCAGCGATGGTGCAATCATTGACATGGACGACAACGATGACAAGCTCACCGGTGGTGCATCATCTGAAATAGACAGCCTGGTCGACTGAGCACTGGGTAAGGCCCAGCTCATCAATGAGGATCTCCACTAATCTTTGGTACCAGCGACAGCCGCTCTGCTTCAAACCATACAATGTCTTTTGGAGGCAACAGACTTTATTGGGGTGTTCAGTGGACTCAAAGCCTGGGGGCTGCTGCATGTAGATAACCTCGTCATCGGTGAGTGTGCCATTCAGATATGTGCCTTTGATATCGATCTGATGGAGTTCTAGGTTTGATCGTGCTGCCATGGCAAGGACGGTTCAAATGGACACAAGTGTTGCGACTGGGGTGAAGGTATTGAAATAATCAACACCTTTGACTTGAGAGAAGCCTTGAGTGACGAGTCAAGCTTTGTACCGTACTACATTTCCAGCAGCATCTTTCTTTGTGTGGAACACCCATTTGGATCCAACTATGTTGGCACCATGAGGTGTGTCAATGAGTTCCCAAGTACCTGCCATGTGTAATGTTGCTAACTCTTCTCTTATCCTGGCCTCCCACTGTGGCCAATCTGGCCGATGACAAGCCTCAGCTAGTGAGGCGGGCTCAAGGGCTTTGGACTTGGCAGTGACTTCATTCATGGCCATAGCCAGGTCGATATCGCAAAGGGTGTTGTCAGGATCATCTACGATGGATGCAAGCAAGGCTGCGGCTCTGTCCTCCCCCTCAAGCCTGGTGGGATCAGCTTTGTCTTCGACTGTGGTGGGGAGCTGGACTCCTTTGGGTATGTTGGGTATACTGTGACTGTTAGTACTGCCTTTACCAGCAAGGATATCAGCAAGTCATTGACTGGGCTTTCGAATGCGCTTTGCAGTGGGTGGGTCGGCTGGAAGAGATGGGGGTATGGGATGGTCTGGAGCGATGGATTCTGGAGCAACAGGTGAGAGCGATGGGGCCATGTTGGTCACTGCGACAGGAGCTGGAGGCGTTAACATTGTGTTTGGTAAGTACCCTTCTTCTTCCTCCCCCTTGCAAGGTAACGACTCAGCGGAGGAGGGATCCCAATACACATTTCTTTCAATTGTAACTGACTTCTTTTCAGGCCAGTACACTCAGCAGCTGTTGGGGCTGTTATCGTTGATTCCAACCCAATGACCCTTGACAACACACTGTCACACACCAAAGGTGTTTGGTGAGGTGGACATGGATGTAGCTGATGAATGGAGGTGAAGACCATAGCCCTCATGTGAAGAAGGACAGCCAGCAATGTCGGCAGCCATCCCTCACACAAGAACAGGTTGTCAGTGCCAAAGAAAAAGGAGGAGGCAGGTTAAGTGCCAATAAAATTCTTAAGCGCCTGTGTACGGCATTCCAGTTTTTGACATATCTCCACCAGTTCTGCAGACACCGAAACCATTCCCACACTCGCTTGTAGTGCTCAGCCATGTGATCCTACCTTCCAAGATTGGAAAGGATTTGCACACTCCACACATTTCTACAGCACTCCCTCCAAAAGACACTCATTTCACTAATTCTTCTGATATGGCTGCCTCCACATCAGTCATTTCGCTTGTCCCCTTTGCTAGGGACCATGGCTACATATATCTACCAGGGGTTCCTACCAGCTTCCATCCTGAAGCATCCTGGTACATCCCACCCTCATCTGCCCCCTCTCAGCCCATCCAGCTTGGACAGTGTGTTCATTTTGTCAGTATGACCTCCAGGAGGACATTCTTTGGTCGCCTCAGGTCTGTCATTTGCTTGGAAAGGTCTTATGTGGTCATTTCAGTCTCTCCAGTCCAAGAAGCATATGGATCCTTCCTCCCTGCCCCCTGCAACGTCTTCATACCAGTCTCGTCCATCATTCTTCCAAAACTGCGACAGCTACAGTATAATCTACTGTTCTCCACTCTCCCTGATCACATCCATGACGGGTATGATGCACATCTTGCCTCCTTGTTGCAAGATACAGCAGAAGATGCTCCCCCTTCATCCTCTCTTCCAACAGAGCCTTGTTCATGAAGTTTTTATTTGCTTCACTGAGAGGATGGTTTGGGGGGGAAAGTTGCAATCCCCTATGCTCCTGTCACCCCACAGACCCCCAAAGCTTGACCCCTGTTGACATCTGACTCACCCTGTCCACTTTTGGATGTACTATATTGCCATCAGATCAGTGCTGCCTCTCTGTCATCCCACTTTGGCCTAGAAGTGATCTCTTCAAGATGTGACATGCATGGCCTCCCCCTAATGTGATTCCAGTGCACTTTCCCAGTTCCTGACATTGCTTGACTCATACTGTGACATTCTGACTGTCTTTGACTCACCTATTGCAAATACTTACCAATCTTTTGACTTTGCTTACTGATTCTTCGCTTTTTGGCTTACTTATCCTTACCAATGCTTACCAATGCTTTCCAAGACGATTACCCATCACTTACATTCCTTACTCATCAGTTACCAATCACTTACCAAGTGTTTGCACCTTGTTTTCCATAGGCAACACCCCTGTACTGTATATAAGTCACTGTACTTAGGTAGCAAAAGAAAAAAGAAGACATCAGAGAGCCCCTCTTGCTCGCAATTTATCATCTCTCAGTAAATCATTTCATCAGCTTCAATAGTTGAGACTTTATTAAGGGTCTAGCTATCATCTACTTCGCTTATCATCATCTATCATCCATATACTTTGCTCCAAGCCCTCCCTGAGATCAGTACAGCTTAGGACATCGAATTAAGTCACCATCCATCCTTCTGTAGGCTGACAGCAGCCTACCCTATCACTTTCTATCACATTCTTGCTCCCTCTTCGTCAGGAGCACCCCCAACCCTCAGCACTCATCTTTGAGTGTTGTAGCTCGCAAAAACCCTCCCAAAGAACAGGTTCTACCATCTAGGTACCGCATAGGCACACCACCACTCACTTTCATTGTCTTTTGTGTTGGTTTTGGTTGGTTTTCACCACTGAACCTCACTTTGACTCACAGTGGTCTGGAAGCGAAGGGAGAAAATCACCCAGTTTGCACCTTTGATGTCAAGCTTTGGAACATTGCCTGGGAGAGTGTCTGTAGTGAGGGGAATGGTGGTTGACATAGGGGTCGAAGGCTATGAGTGACAGTGAGAGTATCGAAAATTCAGGTGAGATGTTTTATAGGCTATTAGAGCTTGGGGCTCATAACCTCACAGAAATCTATAATGAGATCTCAGTCGAGTGCACAAGTGGTAAATGTCTATATTTGCATTACCTATAACGAGATCTAAGGTAATGATGTGAGCGCAAAGTACATGAACATGGAACAAGACACTATACCCACCTCAGTCGAGTGTGCAAGCAGCAAACATCTGAGGTGGTGTTACTACAGTAGTGAGTTAAGTACACTATACAAAACAAAAGGGGTGAGACACGGGTGTTGAACCCAGTGTTGAAACTACAAGCACGGTCATAGCACAAGTCCTTGTACCATTAATTTATATGTATGAAACATTTGAAGACAATAAAACAAAAGTTACCACACTGTATTGTCAGCGCTCGAGAATGACTAAGTATTGTGGTCTTGTAGACCCGTAAACAGGAAGTGTTTCCCACAGTAAGGAAAAGTAGCATCAATTAATGAATGAAGACTATGAGCGACTTGCCAAATCTAACACCATGCTGCCTCATCCTTCTTGGAGGCATTTGGTCCAGATCACCCAGCCCCTGGGAACCAACACATGCATGTGAGTTTCAACTCAGTTCTTCAGATTTTGCCCTTGGGATACTCACACAACACAGTATGACAATCCTCAGAACCTATTAACAGCATTGTGGGCAAAGTTTTGCAGCTCAACAAGTGTGGAGTTTCAAGGCAGTTGTCTAGCATCTGTGGACCCATGAAAAGGAAAGAGTACAACATGCTGCACTTGAGATATGGAAAGTTACTGGATACCACTTCAGGTGAGTTCAGCACCACACAAGACTAAGATACTAGAACAAAGCTTATGAAGTATTCATAGAGTGCAATGTCTTTGGCCACTCAAAACAGGCCACAAGACACTGTTATGGTGTTGTCAGGATGAGGACAAGAAACAGAAACTGCAGCCAAGTCAAAGGGGAACACAATCAATCAGCATACACTATCAATCAGGATCAAGCACACCAATGCACATACAACCTACTACAATGCATCAGGAAATTAACACTTTACTATTTTTGACCTTTTTGTGACTTTCTTTGACTTTTTGGGAAGGAACCTACTATCTGTACTTTTTTTTTGACCATATACAGTATTTTGAAGAATGAAAAGAGAACAGAATCTATTGAGACAACTAAGTGATGATATATCTAAGCCAAGAAGACTAGAAAATGTCTGAAAATTCAGAGATATTGAACCATTGGTGTGATGCACACTGTCTGAGAGAAAAATCACAATATCTCTTTGGAACCTCCATCAATTTGAATGTATGTGTTATCTACTGAAAGCTATGAATTAGGTGGTTTGAACAAGACCAAAATAAGCAAGAACAGTGCAGCCATGCCTGCAGGACATGGGTAATGATAGTAGATTCCTTCCCAAAAAGTCACATTAGTCACAAAAAGTCAAAAATAGTAAAGTGTTACTTTCCTGATGTGTCACCATGCCCCCAGAGGCTACCCAGATCATCCAAGACCAATTGGAGTAGAGTACACCTAGCTTGCTTGTCCTGAAGATCCAGGAACTATACCCACATGTTACACCAGCACAAGTACACTCTGCTTGGACAAAGATCAGCAAAATTCTCTGGACAAGGGATACCAATCAGCTTACATCAGCAAGAATATTATTGGATGAGTATGGCCATGAAGTAGACATTTTTGACACAGAGATCCCAGACAGGGTGGAGTAAATATGCTAGGGAATGAAGAAAATATCTGGCATGTTGGAAGGAAAGGCTGTTGAAATTGCCCTGGATGCAACATGTGAGCAACATCACACTTAATGCCTCCTCAGTTAACACAACCCACTAGATAATACAAATGCAAAGCACCTAGGGCTATATAGTGTGCTTGCAGAATATGATAATGCTGGCTTCCCATGTCATACTGTCTTCTTTCAACTGCAAGATTGGGAAGTGTACAAAAGCATTATGACACTGGGCTACTTGCCCTCATGACCATTATCATGTTCACCCACAGTTTATCCATGTCAACAAGGATATGGCAGAAATTAGTATGTCCAAGTCAGTGTGGCCATCAGCTAAAATCCAGCTCTACTGATGGAATCTGTGGAGAGTTGTACAAGAATGGTTAGCAAGAGCACAACTGTTGACAGCACCCTACCACCCCCTCTGGGCAAATCACAATTTTTCCTTCATCAGTGTTG
>NW_026261013.1:0-31077 GCF_024613125.1 Pisolithus orientalis | reverse complement strand
TCCAACATTGTCAAGGGTGGAGACCTCATCTTCTTTGTATGTGGTTCTACTGTAAGGAAGGAGCAGAGCTTCCAAGGACTGAAGGCAGCTGTGCAACAGTAGGTTTTCTTTCAATGTTGGTGGTTATGGCTGATACCATATCAGCTTCAAGCCAAGGTCCATGTTGCTTTTTGATGCTGAGAGACTTCAACTAGTCACCACCATTCCCTTCCTCATGAGTGTCCTTGACTCCACCCTTGTTCAAGGCTTCCATGTCCAAAGTGCAGTCAGGTATGCCCTGAATGACTGTGGTATGTTGGGTAGGCACTCCAACATCATCCTGATGTTGTGGCAGGAGAAGGTAGTGGTGGAGAAATTTGTCTGGACTGACAAGTTCATCAGGCCTTGGGGACAACAATTGCCTGCCCAGTGCCCTCAGTGTTATAGCATTCAGAAGTGGGAAGCTGGTTGTTCAGGGCAGACTTATTCCTATGAGTGCAAGAATCCTGGCTGTGGGAAGGACACACAAGGCACATCTCAGCCTCCCCAAACCTATACTATCTGCATGTCCAAAGGGCTACCAAACTGACACAGGGAAAGGGGCAAACATCATCCTGGCTGTTGGAATCTTTGTAAAATACCCTACCTTGATACATATGATATGCATGTACTACAATCAAAAATAGCTGCTTTGTGTTTTCAAATTTCATATGACATTGAATGTTCAGAAAAACAAGTAATTTCCTGCAGGACAATTCCTCCTTAAGTACTGATACACAACTGAGTAAATTTGCCCAATGTTAATTCCAATACAATGGCCAGATTGGTAGAGTTAACTTCAATACCACAGGATAAGGATAGGATATAGGATTTTTCCACAACCATGTGGGTTCAGCCAGCTAACTACCAAGGAAGTAGTGTACTGAGTAATAAGATTGGCCAGCCCCACTAACCCACTAGCAAGATATTGGTCTTTCTTGCAAAGTGTCTGCCCAACCACAACTCCAGGTCATGGTTCATTCCCCCCAGCCACATCAGCTGACCCCACTGCCAGGACATCATCCCTTCCCCCAGCCATGTCAGCTGGCCCCACTTCCAGGTCACTAATCTATCCCATAGCTGGTTTGGCCAACCCCACTTCCAGGTCACTAACCTATCCCATAGCTGTGTCAGCTGACACCACTTCCAGGTCACTAATTCATCCCATAGCTGTGTTGGCCAACCCCACTTCCAGGTCACTGATCTATCCCATAGCTGTGTTGGCTGACCCCACTTCTAGGTCACTAATTCATCACATAGCTGGGTCGGCCGACCCCACTTCTAGGACACTAATCTATCCCATAGCTGTGTCAGCTGACCCCACTTCCAGGACACTAACCTATCCCATAGCTGCATCAGGCCAACCCCACTTCTAGGACACTAATTCATCCCATAGCTGTGTTGGCCAACCCCACTTCCAGGACACTAACCTATCCCATAGCTGCATCAGGCCAACCCCACTTCTAGGACACTAATCTATCTCATAGCTGTGCATCAGCCTGACCCCACTTCTAGGACACTAATCTATCTCATAGCTGCATCAGCCGACCCCACTTCTAGGGCACTAATTCATCCCATAGCTGTGTCAGCTGACCCCACTTCCAGGACACTAACCTATCCCATAGCTGCATCGGCTGACCCCACTTCTAGGACACTAATCTATCTCATAGCTGTGTCAGCTGACCCCACTTCTGGGGCACTAATTCATCCCATAGCTGTGTTGGCCGACCCCACTTCCAGGACACTAACCTATCCCATAGCTGCATCAGCTGACCCCACTTCTAGGGCACTAATTCATCCCATAGCTGTGTTGGCCAACCCCACTTCCAGGACACTAACCTATCCCATAGCTGCATCGGCTGACCCCACTTCTAGGACACTAATCTATCTCATAGCTGTGTCAGCTGACCCCACTTCTGGGGCACTAATTCATCCCATAGCTGTGTCGGCCGACCCCACTTCCAGGACACTAACCTATCCCATAGCTGCATCAGCTGACCCCACTTCTAGGGCACTAATTCATCCCATAGCTGTGTTGGCCAACCCCACTTCCAGGACACTAACCTATCCCATAGCTGCATCGGCTGACCCCACTTCTAGGACACTAATCTATCTCATAGCTGTGTCGGCCGACCCCACTTCTAGGACACTAATTCATCCCATAGCTGTGTTGGCCGACCCCACTTCCAGGACACTAATTCATCCCATAGCTGCATCAGCCAACCTCACTTCCAGGCCATCAATCCATGCTATAGTCATGTCAGCCGACCCCACTTCCAGGGAAGTTGATCCATCATCCTGTGACATAGGCTGACCCCACCTTCACAGTCCAGCCTACCCAACCCTAGGGACCACCGGCCGATGTCAGTTAGTCCCAGTTTCAGGACGAAATGTACATGTCAGATGACCCACTTTTAGGACTACAAGTGACTGAATCATGTGATTAAGCAGGGTGGCTGACCAAATATCTATGCCAACAGAAACCTCCTGCAGAAGGGCCTAGACCAAACAGCTCCCTCCAGCACCCCAGGCTTGTACCCACAGCTGTACATACCTCTAAAGGCTCAGTGATTGTTTTTAGTGTTGGCTCAGGGGGGCTTGACACCCATCCTTCCAGATGGAGGGGGTGAACTAGTTTCACTTTGAACACCTGATGGGGATTTCACCCATATAACTCACTTCTTAGGCAGTGGGGCAGCCACCACACCAAGCCTCTGGACCTCATCAAGGTCTAGTGAGGGGAAAGTCCATCTCCCACCAGAGGAAGAAGGAATTCTTTAATCACCTAAAGGTTGTATTCTTTTTCATATGTGACACTGATCTTGCTGATAAAAGTAGTGTGGTATTTGCAAACTTGGAAACCAGAAACTTGATACAAGTCGAATGATAATGCAGCGAAAAAACAAGCTACTCATCAAGAAAGTTATTTTTCAGGTATGTCATTGTCATATATATGCATATATGCATTATAATCTCTATGTAGGTGCAATTAGAATACAAGATATTCCAGAAATACAAGAATGCATGGCCAGTGTGAGATCTATTGGTGCAATATCTGTGCAATAGTTTGCAATTAGAGAAGAAAGCTACATCAAACCATGAGGTGTGTGATGCAATAAATGATTTTATTTGATTCACCAGGACCCATTGGAACTATACAAAACACAGTGCAGGATTGGGAAATGAAAAGCAGAAGAGATTTGTGGTGACAAAGAATCTTTCAGAATTAGAACACAAGAGCAGGGCTCATAGCCTAATGAAGGTATGAGTTCTCAGTGCACACAGTAGTCACTGAGGTGGAAAATAACAGTGTGGAAAATTTATAGTACTGTAATTACTAAGTGGGTTGACATTGGAATTTAATTCTGAAGGTTGGGGAGAAATTCCAAGCCCTCTGGGCAAAACTCTGAGACACTACTGTAACTCCAGAACACATACTCAATGGGCTTGGCATAAATGGCCAAGTAATTAAGCTGTAATAAGTTGTAATTAAGTAAAATTAAGATGGCTGTAGTTCTGCTGATGCAAAACATGGTGTTATTGTTTGCAGCACATTTCTGCATAACATCTTAGCAGATAAAAGCAAAGGATGGATCACACATAAAAGGTGAGTCAACCTGGCATAACAAATTTCTAACTTGCCATTGGAATGACAGTCGCTGGCTAGGCTCATGGGCTGGATGGTTGAAGCCCCCAATACCCCACAGATCCAAATGAGGAAACAGCACACTTAGAAAACACAGTGAATCATTGCCAAGAAACTGGGAACCTGAATGAGTTATTACACAGCAACAATACCCACTATGGCAAAAGATGATCATTCCTTGCAAGTCCCAACCCTAAATGTGGATGGAAGCAACTGGCTATACTACAAGGCTCAGGTTGAATGGGCCATCAGTTTGAAAGGGCTGATTGGACACCTGACTGGCTTGGATGCAAAACCAGAGGACCCTTCAGTGGGAAAAGTCTCCTCCTGGAAGCCCACAGCCACAGAGCACAAACTTGTCAGTGAATACCCAGAAAAACTCTGGCAATGGGCAAAGGACAACAGATACAGTGGCTCACAAAATTGTCCCAATGTTTGCATGTTTTTCATTAATCATGGTGTGGTGAGTGAACTATCACTATTGAGTCCAAGGTGTTGGTGGATGGATCAAAGAAGCTG
The DNA here is from genome assembly GCF_024613125.1 of Pisolithus orientalis. Taxonomy (NCBI): domain Eukaryota; kingdom Fungi; phylum Basidiomycota; class Agaricomycetes; order Boletales; family Pisolithaceae; genus Pisolithus; species Pisolithus orientalis. Next base: position 26,894 of record NW_026261013.1, on the reverse strand, counting down.
GTCATGGCTCTCTGATGAGCCATATTACATAATATTTGGATAGAAACTGATGACAGAATACCCAAATGAAAATGAGAGCTCATTGGGACAATTATGTAACTTTGTGATATACTGGGGATGTAGTCCTTGGGAACACATATAAAACATGGTGAGATGCTCACCAATGCTTACATAATGTATCATATGGTCTACTGAATGATTTTTCAACAAACAAACAATGCCAAACAGTGATTTTGCACCACTAAGCCTCCTTGTTGTAATACAAGTCAAGAAATCACCATTCTGGCTCATCAGGGACATTCCCTCAGGGCAACCTCAGCAAATTCTGTTGTACACTATAGTATAATCAATAGAATATGCTATCAGCACCATTGATCAATTCAGAAACCTGCTGGCAGTTATCTCCTGCACTGTTTCCCCACCAATGCCCCATATGTCCTGGACCTAATCTTTAATAATATGCTTTCCGGACCCTGCCCCAGGGTCCGCATGCATCTAGGAAAGCGTGCATGCATCTAGGAAAGTGCACATGCATCTAGGAAAGTGTACATGCATCTAGAGAAGAGTGTAGCATTGGTGCATGCATCTAGGAATGCGTGCATGCATCTAGTGAAGAGTGTAGCATTGGTGCATGCATCTAGGAAAGTGTGCATGCATCTAGGAAAGCATGCATGCATCTAGGAAAGGGTGCATGCATCTAGGAATGCGTGCATGCATCTAGGAAAGGGAGCATGCATCTAGGAATGCGTGCATGCATCTAGGAAAGCGTGCATGCATCTAGGAATGCGTGCATGCATCTAGGAAAGCGTGCATGCATCTAGGAAAGCGTGCATGCATCTAGGAAAGGGAGCATGCATCTAGGAATGCGTGCATGCATCTAGGAAAGCGTGCATGCATCTAGGAAAGCGTGCATGCATCTAGGAAAGGGAGCATGCATCTAGGAATGCGTGCATGCATCTAGGAAAGGGAGCATGCATCTAGGAATGCCTGCATGCATCTAGGAAAGGGTGCATGCATCTAGGAATGCGTGCATGCATCTAGGAAAGGGAGCATGCATCTAGGAATGCGTGCATGCATCTAGGAAAGGGTGCATGCATCTAGGAATGCGTGCATGCATCTAGGAAAGCGTGCATGCATCTAGGAAAGCGTGCATGCATCTAGGAAAGGGAGCATGCATCTAGGAATGCGTGCATGCATCTAGGAAAGCGTGCATGCATCTAGGAAAGCATGCATGCATCTAGGAAAGGGAGCATGCATCTAGGAATGCGTGCATGCATCTAGGAAAGGGTGCATGCATCTAGGAATGCGTGCATGCATCTAGGAAAGGGTGCATGCATCTAGGAATGTGCACATGCATCTAGGAATGCATGCATGCATCTAGGAATGCGTGCATGCATCTAGGAAAGGGTGCATGCATCTAGGAATGTGCACATGCATCTAGGAATGCGTGCATGCATCTAGGAAAGGGTGCATGCATCTAGGAATGCGTGCATGCATCTAGGAAAGGGTGCATGCATCTAGGAATGTGCACATGCATCTAGGGAAAGGGTGCATGCATCTAGGAAAGGGTGCATGCATCTAGGAATGCGTGCATGCATCTAGGAAAGTGCACATGCATCTAGAGAACAGTGTAGCATTGGTGCATGCATTGGTGCATGCATCTAGGAATGTGCACATGCATCTAGAGAAGAGTGTAGCACCAGTGCATGCATCTAGGAACAGGGTGCATGCATCTAGGAATGTGTGCATGCATGCATCTAGGAATGTGCACATGCATCTAGGAATGCGTGCATGCATCTAGGAATGTGTGCATGCATCTAGGAAAGTGCACATGCATCTAGAGAAGAGTGTAGCATTGGTGCATGCATCAGTGCATGCATCTAGGAAAGTGCACATGCATCTAGGAAAGGGTGCATGCATCTAGGAATGCATGCATGCATCTAGCAAAGAGTGTAGGTATCATGCATGTACCTACACAGCCACTGAATGCAAATGCCATATATGGAATTCACCATGGGTTAGGCCTTAACAATAGGCAACTGGTCACTTATTTGGAAGCAAGTGTGCCAACCATGTAATGAAAAATTATGAGTAGCAACCCATGCTTGACCTTCAGTTTCCCACAAGAAGTGTCTGTGGATGGAGAGTTTCCTATGAGGTTAGCCCCTAAAACTTGTCTGAGATATGATGGGCTAATGACTAGTAACAGTTATCTATAGAAAGTAAATGAAATTTCAATATATACCTCACTAACAAGTTGGGAGTCTACACAAATAAGCGACTGGTTGCCTATCTGCATGCAAGTGTAAAGACAAACTATGAGTAGCAAATGAGGCCACTAAGTCACAAGTCAAGGTGTACCAAGTGCACCTGCTGAATGCCAAGAACTAAATAGCAACCCCCCCCCCCCTGATTTCCTAATGGGGTAATACAAATGGGGTTAATACTCCACCTGGAGTGTTTGTGCAGACCAAATAACTTCATAAGACTGTGGGAACTTTTCTTTCTTGCATCTCTTCCTCTTACCACCACCATCTCAACCATGCCAAGCTATGATTGTTGCTCCTGCAGTGAAACTCTTGCCAGCAAGAAGGACTACAATTTACACATCAAGAAGTGCAGTCCCAGGGCCACCATTTACCTAGCCCATACCAAACAAGTCATAGCTCTAGAAAGGAATCTGGAGGGGGACTTCATCTGTTATTGCTCTCACAGTAGTTGTCCCAGGCCATTCAAGTATGCTAGTAGCCTTAGAGCTCACATCCAGAAGGCTGGCACTACATGGATTGGTGATGGTAGCATGGTAATTGTGGGAAATCATTTCCTTATTTAGAATTGTCACTGACCTCATTAGCAGGGTCAACCACCCATGGAACAACTTGCCTTGGTGAGTGACATTGTCAACTAGCAAAATAAGCGACCGGTCGCTTATCTGCTTGTCACAGGCCCATGATGGTGGAGAAGCAGGTGGTCCCAGTGGTACCATGAAACAACCTGGCATGGTGAGTGACATTGTCAGTGAGCAAAAATAAGCAGCTTGTCACTTATTCATACATCACAGACCCAAGGACAAGGGATTGGAGCTGGACCCAGCAGGGACTCGGTAAGTGCTCTGATCAGGAGAAAGTGACCAGTCACCCATGTCATCACCATCACAGCCCCATGAAGAGGAAGGAAAAGCTAGTGGTCCCAACAAGGACTTGGTAAGTGGCTTGCTCAAGCAGAATAAGCAACCAGTCACTTATCTGCTCAATGTCATTGAAGCATGATGAGATCAGTGAGAGTGACAGCAGTCATGACAGCAATGCAGGTGGTCCCAGCAGGGCCAGCAAGTATTTGGTAAGCAGCATCTCCAGGCAGAATAAGCAGGACCAGCACTCATCTGCTCAATGTCATTGTAGCATGATGAGATCAGTGAGAGTAACACCAGAGATGTGAGTACCATGCCCATAGCTATTGGAAACAAGGGAATGATGGATGGTCATGGCACACCAGTTCCATCAAAGGTCCTTTGGATCACCAGTGAGTAGATGGTGCATATCTATCTGTCCTCTCCCCACAGTACTAAACAGGGAAACAGATATTGGAGGATTTGGGTCAGATCCCATCTCCTAACTGGTCGATGCCACAAGATGAAATCATGCATTCACCACCACCACCACCAGAGGTGAGTGTCATTGCTTCCCCACAATAAGTGACCGGTCGCTTATCCATGGACTGGAAAATCATCCAGGGTGATGTGAGGATGGTGTCACCTATGGCCCACAAGTCAGTCCCTCCCCAAAAATCCCCTCAAGCACCAGCACCACGATTGCCATCTCTCATGGTGAGTCTATCAGAGTCAACTTGTGAACAACCAGACTCAAGTTCTTTCAGTCAGCAATCCAAGCCCACAACCAGAACACTGGCAACATTGTGCCATCTTTAGCACAAAGGTCACAGCAGCCAAACTTGCCATTGACCACAACCCCAGGACTCATCTCCAATGGGTTTCTGGATTCATTGAACCTTGCAGTGAATGCAGAGTTCCACTTCCTGACATGCCAAGTCTGTGAAATGGCATTGAGAGAAGGAGAAGTCAAGAGCCATCTGGCAAAGATCCATGGCAGACAGGCAACCTACAGTGACATGACCTTGAAGCTGGCCATGGCATCACTGGAGGTGACAGAACAGCTGCCCACTGGTATTACTGGGCCTAGAACCATTGTCCATGGTCTAAAAGTCATTGAGGCCATGGCTTGCAGTCACTGTGACTTTTTGTCCAGGTCAACAGAGCGTCTGCGGAAACATCACTCCAGAGATCATCCAATGGAAACTAGACCAAAACATTGGAGAGCTTGCAAGGTACAGCATTTGAAAGAAAGCTCGGGGGAACTGCAGGCATTCTGGGAGGTTGAGGATGCAGACAAGCAGAGCCAACCAACAGCCAGACAGGTACTGGTGGACTCGCTGCTCAAAGAACTGGAGCCCACACTAGAGGTGGTCCAATCACCACCAGATGGTCGCATGATCAGCCCTTGGTTGTTGACAACACAGTGGCATGAACACCTTGCTGGCAAGAACATCAAACAGCAGTGTGGCCTGGTCATGTTACCCAAGGCAGATGATGGTCTCATTCCTGGACTGAAGGAGGTGGTTCAAGCATACTATCAAAAGGCCCTCAGTCTGCTGGAGCACACAGGAGAGATTGTCCGGAAAAGGTTGAATTCCCCCAATCCCATGAAAAGGTAAGCAGCCATGCATGCACAGATAAGCGACCGGTCGCTTATTCCTTCCCAGTGGCCTGTCCAACACACCCTTCCACAAGCACCTGTATGAGTCAACCATGAAACAGTACATCATCCCAGTGGTGATTCTGCTGGCAATGTTGATCAGACAACAGTACAGTGGAGGGCCATTCTCTGGTTCAAATCCCAAGCTGTTAGATCTCTTGGCAGTGCTTCGCATCGGTCAAGAAGACACAGAAGCATTGTCGCTCATCCATGAGTTGCTGTTCCAGCTCTGGAGCACAGCATGGAAGCATCAAGGAGACAGGGACATTGTGGATCCCACTGAAAGGTGTCTTGCCCTGATGACTCTCAGAGAAGATGGTGCCTTCAAAGAGCCACATCAAGTCACCCCGATCATAGCCAGGTTGGAGTACTGCATGCGACTCACCTTTCTCATGGAGATCCACAGTCGCATGGAGTCAGACCCACAGAAGGATGAAGAGGAGCACTGTTCAGACCTGGAGAGCTTCTTTGTGGAGAATACCCGATATACTTTCTCCCGTCTGTGTTCCCTGCAACACAGAGCGACTTCCCTGGCCTTGGACACCATGAGCCTTCCTCGAGTGTGGTGGACAGACACCAAGACCTGGAAGACCATGTTGTACAGAGGGGAGCAGGTGGACTTTGCTGATCTCTGCAAGGTCTTTGAAGGGACAGAGGTCAAGCTGGTAGAGGCATGGGAACAGGGGATCCTGATGGGCCATGACATCAGAGCAGACTATGACAAGATTGCAGAGGACTTGGTCAACAAAGACGTTGGCTACTCCTTCCTTTCTGATGTCAGAAATCCACAGCTTGCAGGTAGGGATAGGCTGGTGAAGCACTTCCTAGAAGATGAGGACACATTTGCCCACTTTGCCATGATCAGGCAGGGAGCCATCATATGGAACACTGGTGCCCTTCAAGCATGGTTGAAGAAGTATGCAGAGCTGCAAAGCTTGCTACTTTTGCGAGCCCAGATGCTCAGTGGGGCTCCAAGTCGTGGCACAGAACTAACTGCCATGACCTATCGCAACACCCAGACCCGGCCAACTCGGAACCTGGCAGTACTGGGAAACCATGTCTCCCTCCTTTGTCAATACCTCAAGACAACAGCATTGACAGGGAAAGACAAGCTGATCCCTCATGCCCTGGATGGCATCACCAGTGACATCTTGGTGCAGGACCTGGCCTTGGCACGGCCATTTGCAGAGATTGCAGCCAAGGCATGTTTCCCAGACAAGCCAGAGGTGGTGGAGCTGTATCGCAACCACATCTTTGTCAACTACGATCGCCTCTTTGACTCCAAAGACCTGTCAACCATCATGAGCAAGCACAGCCTTCCCATCATGCACTTTGGGCTGACCATCAACTCGTGGCGACACATCCAAACAGCATGGAAACGAAAGCTTGGCTGTGCAGTGGAGGATGTGATAGAGATGGACAGGGAAGACAATGTGGAAGCCCTGCAGGCAGGCCACAGTCGATCTACAGAAAACCGAGTGTATGGCATCAGCATGGATGCTCTGGCTGGAGCTGCAGAGGATGTGCTACCTGCATACCTCAATGCCAGCATGGAATGGCAAAGGCACTGCCAGGTGCCAGTCGGTGGCCAGTCAGCATCATACAAGACTGCACGGACACATGCCCCATCCCCATCCCCACCCCCACCCCCACCCCCACCTGCATCAGAGCCCAGGGAAAACAAGCGACCGGTCACCTATTCCATGCCAACGGAGGCAATCCAAAAGGCCATGGTAGATGCAGTGGTGGCCAAACTGCCATCCACAGATGAGATTGCCACCAAGGTGATGGACAAGCTGATGCCTGCATTGAAGGGAATGTTGCAGGAGGTGCTTCGATCCACCACAGGAGGCCCATCAGAGAGGACGGATGAAGGAAAAGGGAAGGAGAGGGAGAAAGAGCAAGGGCAGAGCACCAGTCATGGTCAGTAATGCCCATGTCAGATGATCATCAGAAATTAAATCCAATCTAGCCAGGATCCAGTCTGGAATAAGCGACCGGTCGCCTATCTGGGACCTCAGCGATGTTGAACTTGAGCCAAGGGACGACATACATGGTAAGAACACACAAGGCATTTGCCAATAGATGAGTCACCTAACATGGCATTTCACAGACCATTCTACAGAACCCAGCACAAGTGGTCAGTCAGCTATTTTGGGTCAAGCCCTGCAGGCGATGCAGGGCCTGCTCAAGAACCCATCAGCAACCTGGAAATCAAAGGAACAAGGTGCCTGCATGGCAACAGTCCTCAAAGGACAAACAGACCTGGTAGCAGTGCTGGGTACTGGAGCTGGAAAGTCCATGTTAGCAATAATTCCCAGCATGGTGCAACCAAGGGAAGCCACAGTGCTGGTCTTGCCTCTGAATTCTCTCATGCTGGACTACCAACGACGGCTGGAGGAGTTCAGAGTGCCATATCAAGTCTATGCAGCAGACAAGCCCCTGAACTCGTCCACCAATTTGATTCTGGTCACGGCTGACAGGACATTGACATCGCAGTGGCGGGCTGCCCTGGCAGTGCTCAGCCAAAGCAAGAAGGTGGCCAGGCTGATATTTGATGAGGCCCACATTCCTCTCATGGCCAAAGACTATCGCATGGCCTTTCAAAGCATCCACCAACTACGCAGCATCCCAATGCAGCTAGTGCTGCTGAGTGCCACCCTTCCAACTTGGTGCATGGAGGAAGTCAAGACCACCTTCCAGCTGGTACAGCAAACCCAGGTCATCCGACAAAGTACAGACCGATCGGAACTGGCATATCACTTGGAAAGGGTGCCAGTCAACTCCATGCATCGACGAGTAGCAGAAGTGTTGGAGGTGGAAGCTGGAAGCTGGCAGGAAAGGGACAGAGCCTTGGTGTTTGTGACATCCATAGCAGCTGGTCAGAAGCTATCGCACTCGATGGCATATCCATTCTACAATGGAGACATGGGGACCTCAGACGAGGACCGACGATGGATATACCAACAGTGGATCAAGGGATTCTACAAGGTTCTCATTGCCACCACTGCCTTCAGTGCTGGGAATGACTACCCTCACGTGCGGACAGTCATTCACATGGACCGACCATTTGACATGGTGGATTACATTCAAGGACAGGGCAGAGCAGGTCGAGATGGACAGCCAGCCAACTGCTATACAATCATTCCACCGACGTCAACCCTGCCTGACATACAGTCCATGGGGCTGGAAGGGGAGGCTAAATGGGCAATCTATGAACTGCTGTATTGCTATGGGCCAAGGAGATGCCTGCGGTATGGGATGACACTGTTCAATGACAGCAAAGGGATCAGCTGTGGTATGGAACAGGGGAATGAGGCATGCACCGTCTGCCTGGAGGAGCCAGGACACAACCCATTGGACATACAAGTGGCTGGCACAGCCAGGCTCAAACAGCAGGCCATGAGATCCATCCAAGGGCAATCAGCAGAACAGCCTGCTCCTCTGAAGACTAGCTTCGATGCTGCATCAGTACTGGCACGACAACTACGAGGAGAGGAAGAGACCAAGCGATTGGAAGAGGGGGACAAAATATTGGCTGCTTTGGAAAGTTTCCAGGGGTGTTGCAGCCTTTGCAGAGTGCTGAAGAAAGGTGCCATGGAGAGACATGGGATCAGAGAATGTCCACATCTGGCTGGAGATGGATGGAGTGACTACGTGGAGTGGAGAAAGGGGCTCCACTATGACAAGACCTACCACAAGAAGATCTGCTGGATGTGCCACGTCCCACAGGTAAATGACAAGGTACATCCACAATTCCAAAGGGCGCTGGGAGGGCAGGCTTGTAGGTTTGCAGATGTGGTGGCACCAGCTGCATATGGGATCCATCGCCAAGCCACATTGGGAGAGCAAGCACAGAGAGAATTTGGGCAAAATTGGGGAGATTCCAGAGGGTTTAGCAGGTGGTTGATGGGACGACCGAGGCATGGGGATCATAGCAATCTGTTTGCATTGATCATGTGGTACCACCAGCAGCAGCAGGAGTAGCACTCCAAACAAGCAACCGGTCGCTTGTGATCAGGGACTGTCATGAGAAGATGTTACATTATGTAATTGACAAATATGGATATATATATATATATATATTGGTTAGATAAGCAGCTGAGGCATGCATAAGCACTGCCAGATGGGTGGCTATGCAGATTTTGCTTCTTGAGTTGCAACCACCACCTGCTAAATCAGTACACAGTGCAAACAAGTACAAACACAGTTGACATGTCCAACTACACAGATGCCAAGGTATGTATGGACTTGCCACCAGCTGGGCCATCCCAGGCCACATGAACAAGCGACCGGTTGCTTATTTGCTGCAAATGGTGTAGAGAAATGTCCTCAAAAAGGCACAAGATGCAGGTAGCCACCAGCAGGAGCAGGGAGTCCCAGCAGTAAATGAAAACATGGCACAAATAGGCAACCTTCTACCCATGTGGCCATTGCTGGATGGCAGCAAGGATGAGGACAGCAGTGGGGATGAAGTAAGCATATGTTTCACTCAAATGAAAGGGACAGGACTCACATACACTGACAGACCATGCCACCATTGTTGCTGGGACCATGCCCTGTCACCAAATCCACAGTAAGTTTGAGATCGATCATCATTCATTCAAAGCTACAGCGACCCCAACCTTTGATACTCACAGAAATATGATCTGCCCACCTATGAAGTGGCTGAATTGCAGCTTGCAGGCAGTCACCATGACATTGTCAAGTTTGTCCACTTGGATTACATGGAGTACTTGCTGCCGCTCATGGAGGATCTGAGATTTGTAACTACACGGGCTTGCTTGCTAGAGGAAGACCTGAGGGAACTGTATGAGCACAAAGCAAATGGGACTCTCCCATCTTCCCTTCACAAGCGGCGACCATCATTCAACTGTGGTAGGGAATATGTCGTCAAGATTCGTATGAGGTGCTTGGACATTATGATTGCAGAGAAAGAGGCATCACTGCAGTTTTGCCGAACCAAATTAGATCTGGCCACCTGGGCACCAGAGTGGCAGGAAGTGATCACTGGGGCATGGGACATGACCATCTCCAAACTGTACTTGAGTCCTCAGATCGTCATGGAAGGTGGGGAAGAGAAGTTGGTGGGGTGGAAACCATCAGAGGAAGGTCTACAGAAGCTTGCAGAAACTCTGGCAGACATCGAGGCCATTGGAAAGCAGGTAATAGACATTCAGATTGTCAGAGACAAACTACGACGGGATGCTACAGGGAAAAGACAAGGGGTAAGCACACTGCTATCACCATACTGCAGCAATCACACAGCTGATAGCCGATCTGTGCCACCAGGCAACAGTGGAACCCCTTCATCTTCACAGCTAGATCAGGGAGGGTGAATGGCAAGTATGCATAAAGTACACTGTGGTCACAATGCTCATTCATCACCAGTTTCTTCTCCTTGTGTCACATCTCTTTGTCCCTCTCTTCAAGAAGGACACCAACTCTGGTCAGAAGCATCAACCAAAATGCTGGTGTATCAAGATAAGCGACCGGTCACCTATTTTTTTTGTGGGGCATGCCCACAACCATTGGGTGCACACCCAAGCCAGCATGGCTTACTTGATTGATTACATAAGCAATAAATAGCACCACTTTCACATAGTTCATTGATTGATTATTTAATGTCCAAATATGGAAGTCACAGCATTATATAATCAACAAACAAGTATATACCAAGGTCAGATTGGTGGCTGTGTAACTTTTGCATCTTGAACTTGAACCACCGCCTACTGCATTTGGATTAAGTACAAACAGATACAAATAACAAAATCATGTCCAGCACCAACCAAAATCAGACCAAGGTAAGTCAAAGTCATTGGAAAAATAAGCAACCGGTCGCTTATTTCTCTCCCCCTGCCTGCAGTCCAACAACAACAACAGCAAGTCTGGCAAAAGGACTGCTGTGCCCCAGGTAAGTTGTGGCATACCTCATCTCCCGGAAACCACACTGACTTGCATGTGTATCATGTCATGTCACAACTTTCCCAGCCCCCCAGACCCACTGTAAGTGATGTGGAACCTCTGACAAGCGACCGGTCGCCTATTTTGACCATCTTTTCAGGGTGTTTCCACTGGAACAGATGTGGCTGCAGCCATCAATCTCTCACATGCCCAGTCTACTGCTGCTCACAAAAGGTTAGCAGCAAGGAAGGCAACAAAGGTGAGTTTTTTTTTTCTCTCTCACCTCCCACAAGCAACCAGTCGCTTATTCTTGTCAACACCTCATAGGTGACTGCACCTGAGGGTGAAGAAGGGGGAGAGATGGATGTCGAACAGGTAAGTTCACGTCACCCATAAACAAGTGACCGGTTGCTTATTCTTGTCGACACCTCATAGGCGACTGCACCCAAGGGCAAAGATGGGGGAGAGATGGACATGGAACAGGTAAGTTCACATCACCCATAAACAGGTGACCAGTCGCTTATTCTTGTCAACACCTCATAGGCAACTGCACCCGAGGGTGAAGATGGGGGAGCGATGGATGTCGAACAGGTAAGCTCACATCACCCATAAACAAGCAACCGGTTGCCTATTCTTGTCGACACCTCATAGGTGACTGCGCCTGAGAGTGAAGAAGGGGGAGAGATGGATGTCGAACAGGTAAGTTCATGTCACCCATAAACAAGTGACCGGTTGCTTATTCTTGTCGACACCTCATAGGTGACTGCACCCGAGGGTGAAGAGGGGGGAAAGATGGTTGTCAAACAGGTAAGTTGGCATCATCCAAAAATAAGCGACCAGTCGCTTATCATTTCTGACCATTGCAAAAGCATGGTGGCAAGAAGAGCCCCAAGAAAAATTCCAAGGTAGGTTATGGTCCACACGAGGCATGTACATGTCACTAACAACTGATATCAATGTAGAAACGTGGACACCAGGACGAAGTGGAAGAGACTGCAGGAACAGAAACTGGAGGGGTCTCAGAGGCAGTGGTAAAGCACTCACTGTTGACTTGGATTCCATGGTGATTGCTGACATGACATGATTTCAAGTCACAGAGCAAGCGTCAGAAGAAGGCCCATAAAGGATCCACTAGGGCACAGATGGTATGTTATTGGCCCAAATAAGCGACCGGTCACCTATTTTTGACTCTGATCCAACAGCCACCACCCAAGGAAATTCTGACCAGAAAGCGTGGTCCCAAAGCTTCCAAGGGCAAAGGCAAGGTGACAACCACCGAGGTCAGTACCAGTTCAAGGTCTGTTGACCAGCCACTGATGTATCTGTCTTACACAGGATGAGTGGGAACCCCTACCAGTCGCAAGTGGGGTAAGCAGGGCCTGACCTGTCCCAGGGGGTCTGATGTCTGATGCCAACCCTCAGAGCAATGTACCAGTGGAAAAGGCAGAGCAACCGATGGTGTATCAGCACAAGGCAAGTGTGAAGTGACTGAAAATCAGACATGCATGCTGACCAGGTGGTGGACAATAGAAAACTGGAGAGACAAAGGTGTGTGAGATGGTAAAATTCGATGGTAGGTATGCCAGAGGTTGACATGCCATCAGAAAATCTTTCCAAAGCTGTCTGATCGGGTCATCTTGAGCAAAGATGTCGTAAGTGGTCCCAGCTTCACTGGTCTCATGTGTTTGACATGACAATGGTCACAGGTGCCGAATGTCAAGAAGACAGAGCTCACTGAGGCAGACTTGCAGAGCATGGCAAACGAAAAAGCACTTGCAGACCTGTCACTGGGGTATGCGCTGATGACGACGATCCGAGACAAGGCCAATGAGCGATGTGACCTGGAACGAGGGCCCATACTCCGACTACGTGAATATAACCCAAGGCCACTCAATGACAGATATCTGGTGCAGCTCAAGAATAGCATCAGTTTGCGAGGACTACAGAACAAGGTAGTCTGGAATGCCATGGTGGTAGCAGTGCCACCAGCAGTGATTGACCTGGGTTCGCTGCGACCGGTGCAACTTGGCACCTATACCAACCATGTGAGGTGGACGGCGGAAGTAGCCAAGCACGAAGCGAGCTTCCTCAATGGAAATCACCGCCGTGAGGTGATGAAGCTCATGACTGTCCAACGGACCCATGTTCAGTATACAAAGGGGGTTCAGTTGACCAATAGCATCTATGGGGAGGAGCACAAGGACAAGTTGGAAGATCTAATGGATGAGGCGACGATGGAGTTGGAACGAAGTGGGTCATGGTTGGTTCACTTCATCAACAAAGGTCAGTGTGAAAAAAAAAAATAAAAAAATAAGCGACCGGTTGCTTATATGGCTGATGAAAAACAACCTAACCAGACAAATTGGATGTCCACACCAACCGCACTTGGTTGTTGGAAAACCTGAGTGGCAACACACCAGCAGTGACGCTGCCTGATGATGACGATGACAAGTTGTATCAGGTTTTGAACATCCTTGCAACCCTGGAAAACGACCGGGATGCCAAGGAGAAGTACGTAGAAGAAGTGCGGCGTCGAGCAGGTAGCACTCGAGTGAGCCGACTGAGTCGGATCTTGGCAGATGAAGAGTTGTACACAAGCGTGATGAAACTCATGCACCTCAAACATTTCCAAGGAGGGACCGTCAAGTCGAAGCTGGACACTGGATTTACGACCCGGCAACTTGAAAGCTGGCAGTGTTCCACAGGTGGAGTAAGTGGTCTTCCTTTAAATGGGACGTCATCCATATCTCAATGTCCTTGCAGATACAATTACTTCTGTGTGAATATGTCTTAGACATATTCAAATTCCTGGCAGCACCCATTCCAGTTCCAACCTTGACATCTGTGAGGGAACATGCAGGTGAGGGCGAGTTGAAGGATAAGGAGTGCAGGAAGGTGGCACGAGAAATGTGGGCCTTGACCATGCGATCGCCATACTTTGCATGGGAGATTGTCAATGAGTATGCGAACGTATGGGGAAGTGCATGGGCAGATGTCACGAAGAAGCATATGGATGGGAACCCATGGCGCCTCTGGGCTGTGAATGATGAGATCAGCCAAGGCAAGTGGGAGAACTTGGTGACCCAATATTTCCAACGACTGGCTAGTCTGGCCACCATCGAAGGACAAAATGTCACCCTCAGGGAGACCACCAGCGATGATGACAAGGTTCGTGCCACAGTGCATGCCAAGTTGGAGTGGGTGCACGAGGGGTACATGCTGCGAACAGGCCATCCATCTAGCTTCAAGGCATTGCCCATTGGCAACAAGTTGATGTTCAATAACATCCAACGACTCTTCCACGATCCCACTGGCATGCCAAAGATTGATTTGGGAGATATCATCAAGGAGGTGCGAGTTTTTAATGTACTGGACGAGGAGCAGTCAATCTGATGCAAAGCTACCTAGGTGGTCTGCTGGGTGGAACCATTTTTTGCCTTGGCATGTCAACAGCGAGGAGACAGAGTATGGCGGGATGCATCACGTGCATGGATTGCAAATGCATCACGGTGTGGACCAAGCTCTGAAAAAGTCATAGCCATGGTGAGAAACAAGCGACCGGTCGCTTATTCTCTGGCTCTGCTGACCAGAATGTTGGTATTCATTGCAGATTGGTGATTTCTTGTGCCAAGAGCGGCCCCACCTCCTCATGGCACAGAGCTACCTGACGAGGAACAATGTGGATATGAGAGCATATACTTTGGGAAAACTGCCAACGATCATTACAGACAAGGAATTCTTGGGGCGTGTCGAGGCTAACATCAAAGCCTATCAGGAACAGGTGGAAAGCTGGACACGGGCAACACGACCCCTTCCATATCTCCGTCCAGCCCCCAATCAGTCTGTTGACTTTGAGGGCTACAATTTTGAAAACCAGACGATAGTGGCAAAGGGCATCATCGACATGATGCGTGTCACAGCATTCCCGAAAGCCATGTTCAAAGGGACAGCCCAGCTGGTGAAGGCACTGGCGCCACTGATACTTGACAAGGCATGCCGTGAACAGCTCTTGGGAACTACAGTGGTGTGGGAGTTGCGTCGCAAAGTGCAGGGTCTCATGCAGTTTTGTGGTGGTGTCCCAAAGGACAGTTGGACATGGTGGGATGGGATACAGGAGCAACCAGAAGTTCATTTTCCCATGGACAAATACGATACCTTGGCACCCATGAAAAACGAGACGACCGACAATCGAGCAGTGCGTATGGCGTTGGAGCATGAACTGCATGTGAAGAACAAGGCCAAGGTGGCCACTGTGGTGAAGACTTTATTTTCTGAGGGACTTGGGGTGATGAAGAATGGTCAGGTTTCACCTGATCTGTATGATGCTGCAAAGAGATGCCTGGAGGTGAGTGTGTGGGTCTGAAATAAGCGACCGGTTGCTTATTTTTTATTTTATTTTACAGCTTGCCATACTAGAGTCAGAGCGACATGTTGCCCAGCTGGCCGACCCTCTGGAGGATGTGGAGGGCATGAAGTTTTCCAATGCAATGTGGGAAACCTATGAAGTCAAGATGCCACCAAGGGCCGATGACGATACCACCACAAGTTGCTGGGGTCCACAGGAAGGTAGGGGTCTGGACTCATTTAGAAAAGCTGGCACATTTGTTCATGGGGACCGGGAATTGCTGGCGGAGGAAGCGAAGTTGAAAGCAAAAGAAGGGAGGCAATTGAAGAAGGAGATGAGTGAGGTGGAGAAAGCCCGGGTATTCCAGCCCAGGGGGGCACATATGAAGAAGCTGAGTGCCAGGGTGGCACGAATCAATCAGAGGAAGAATGCACAGGATGATGAGTGCCATGTAGCAGACTTTGACAAACGGATGGAGGAGGAGGAGCGACTGGCTACCGTTGCTGCTGCCAAAGTCTGTGGAAATGTTGAAGGCAAGATTTTACACTGAATGCATGTCTCAGCAATCACTGATTTCACTGGATGTTCAGATGTTTCGTCAAAGTTGACAGAGACTTTGAAAGGTGTGTGTTGGCCCATAGCTAACAGCATTCACTCATGCTATCCACACAGGGCTGTCCTTCAAGAAGATTGATCCCACTGAATTGGCAGGGGATGGAGAAGGGGAGACTGGGCCTAGCACCCATGACAGTCAGTGTCCTTTGATCTGGTGAAACCATGGAAGCAAGCAGTCACTGATCTTTGACATGCACACAGCACCACAGCAGACTACCCCAGATGAATGGGAAATTTGTGGGTGTCTTGCCTAATGATCGTAATTGACCAGTGACTGAACTCTGCATCTAACCAGCACAATTGGAAGAGGATGGTGAGTAGTCATGGGTTGACAAGCGACCGGTCGCTTATTTGGCATGTCCTGCAGAGCCTACTGCAGCCAAGTCTGGCAAGAAAAATCAAAGGGGCCTAGCAGTGGTCAAAGGCACATGCAAGGCAAAGACAGGCAAGTGCCTCTTGGAGGGCTTAGAGGTACTTGGACACTCACTCACATTGAATCTCACATTACACAGTGCCCCCCATGAAGAAAGACGTCAAACTGGGAAAGCGGCTACAGAAGAAAGAATTGACTGCAGCGGAGGCCAAGGCAGTCAGGCAGAGCTTGAAGGGCTTTTTGGATACTGAGGCCATTGCAGAAGGTAGCGGCAGTGAGGATGAGACATCAGAAGACTCAGATGGTGAGAATTCATTTATCAACGATGACTCTGCCAGCGAGAAGGGAGAGGAGGGGGGAGATGAAGAGGAGGAACGGAGTGGGTCTGAAAATGGTGAGTCACTCACACACACTGTCAGTGAAGTGACTGACCTGGAGGTCTTGGCACAGTGCGAATACCCGATACGGAATCTAATCCAGGGTCTGGTACAGATGATATGGCTTCAGAGTGTGGTACAGGATCGGATGCAGAGTCAGAATAGAGTGCAGCAGGACTGGTGTGTATCTGGGATGCTGGGTAACTGATGAACCACACAGGAGGCGTGGGAAAATGATCACATGATCATGTACAGTTGTTATGTAAGCAGCAGGAATAAGATATCAATGTGACAACTGAGATGGAGTGTGACGATTGCCTCTTAACCTGAAACCACTACCTTCCTGATTAAGGGCTGAAACAAACAGAACCAAACAAGATGAACACTCAGGTGAGATTGGGTTGGGCTGTTGAGAAGCGACCGGTTGCTTATTTGCATGGTTGGTGACAGAGCATTGGCAAGATGACCTTTGTGTCACATGCAAGTCATTTGAACTTGAGATGGAAAGTAGTGGAGTTGACTGAAGGCCTTAGGGAACTATCACCACCCACACCACAGCCACTAGGACCACAAAGAAGACAAGGAAAGGGAAGGGAAAGGCCGAGTCCAATAAGGGTAAGGACAAGGTAAGGCATCTTGCATGGACAAGCGACCGGTTGCTTATCTGTGAGTGACATAGGCAGAAGACCGAGCGCCATTGCCACAGGGTTTTGATGATGGGGGATGTCATGAGGAGGTGGTGGGTACTGGATCATATGTATTTGTGGATTCTGACAGAAGCCAGAATGGTACAGGCTATGACCAAGAAGGCACAGGTGAGATGAATGGAGACCGATGGACAGGACACTGATGAGATTGAACAGCACAAGTGGGTGGCATTGTATGACATGCCCTTGACACATGCAAGATTTGGGGGCATGGTGCACCCAGGGGAAATGCCGAAGCCAGAATTGAAGGCAAGGAAAGTGTATCAGGGAATCTGCTACAATTGTGGGGAACTAGGACATTTGGGGAAAGAATGCAAGGCACCTGCACCAGACAAGATGTGCTTCAAATGCGAGAAGATGGGACACATTGAGATGAATTGTCCACAGAGAGTGTGTTGTTGGTGTCATAAAAGGCAGCCAGGACATGCATCACAGGACTGTGATGTGCTTGCAGATGATGATTGGCACCACATCAATGATACATGGGGAACTGGATGAACAGGAGAGGGAAATGTAAATAGGAAAGTATGAAGAAGACATGGTATGATGTGGAGGACTGGATGTTGACAGGTACTAGAAAAAATAAGCGACCGGTTGCTTATCTGAAATAGGGCTGACTGCACTACTGAGGGAGGGAGTGATTAGCATGATGAGGCAGCTGATGGGTATGGGTAGAGAAAATAAGGGAGGGGTTGGTTATGTGGAGTGGTAAGACAGACTAGTGCTTTGTATGATGAGTAGAGATTAGAGATTGGTGAGTTGGTGACAGGAGCAGGGGAAGTAATGGCAAGTGAGCTGGGATGAAAATGGCAGTAAAAAAGCTGGAGATAACCACCATTAAAACCCCAGTAAATAACCCGGAGATAACCCCTGTGAAAACCCTAATAATATGCTTTCCGGACCCTGCCCCAGGGTCCGCATGCATCTAGGAAAGGGTGCATGCATCTAGCGAAGAGTGTAGCATCCGTGCATGCATCTAGGAAAGCGTGCATGCATCCGTGCATGCATCTAGGAAAGCGTGCATGCATCCGTGCATGCATCTAGGAAAGCGTGCATGCATCTAGGAAAGCGTGCATGCATCTAGGAAAGTGCACATGCATCTAGGAAAGTGTACATGCATCTAGAGAAGAGTGTAGCATTGGTGCATGCATCTAGGAATGTGCACATGCATCTAGGAATGCGTGCATGCATCTAGGAAAGGGTGCATGCATCTAGGAATGTGCACATGCATCTAGGAATGCATGCATGCATCTAGGAAAGGGTGCATGCATCTAGGAATGCGTGCATGCATCTAGGAAAGGGTGCATGCATCTAGGAATGTGCACATGCATCTAGGAATGCGTGCATGCATCTAGGAAAGTGCACATGCATCTAGAGAACAGTGTAGCATTGGTGCATGCATTGGTGCATGCATCTAGGAATGTGCACATGCATCTAGAGAAGAGTGTAGCACCAGTGCATGCATCTAGGAAAAGGGTGCATGCATCTAGGAATGTGTGCATGCATGCATCTAGGAATGTGCACATGCATCTAGGAATGCATGCATGCATCTAGAGAAGAGTGTAGCATCAGTGCATGCATCTAGGAATGCGCACATGCATCTAGGAATGCACACATGCATCTAGGAATGCGTGCATGCATCTAGGAATGCACACATGCATCCCTGCCTTATATGGAAGGTTTCCTGCATGAAACCTGCACAGCCACTGAATGAAACCTCACAGCCACTGAATGAAACCTCACAGCCACTGAATGAAACCTACACAGCCACTGAATGAAACCTCACAGCCACTGAATGAAACCTACACAGCCACTGAATGAAACCTACACAGCCACTGCATGCAACCTCTCAGTGAGTGAATGCAACCAACACAGCCACTGAATGCAACCTCCATATAAGGAAATGCACAGCCACAGAGAGCAGAGAAAATAAGTGACTGGTTGCTTATCTGGATTGAAGATGATAGGCAGTTGATTAGCAAAAACAGCAGATTACCAAAAGATGTAGTAGACACAGCTACTCATTGCAACTGTCTGAAAAATAGGTGACCGGTTGCTTATCTGGATGCAAGGGAAGTAAAGTAGCAAGGAGGCAGCTGGGAAGAACAAGCTGATTATCTGGACAAGTCAGACACTAGTACTGAACACGACTAGCACAGCCACTCATTGTGACTGCCTGCAAAATAGGTGACCGGTTGCTTATTTGACTTGTGGCAGAAAGTAAGAAAACCACTGACCAGGCTGAAGGTAGTTGCCTAATTTGGACATCCAAATGGGCATGACACACCAATTAGGTAGTTTAGGGTGGGTAGAGCCAAATAAATAAAGCTGACTGTGGGAAATTTTCCCCTTTACATCTCTGCTTCTTACCACCACCATCTACCTCACCATGCCCAACTATGTCTGTGCCACCTGTGAAGACACCTTCTCCACCAAGAGTACCTACATAGCTCACAGCAAGAAATGCTCTTCCAAGGCTACCATCCACCTGCCCCACACCAACCAGACTATTGAGTTGCAAAGGAATGACATGGGTGATTTCATTTGTAACTGTTCTGCCCTTGGCTGTGGCAAGCCCTTCAAGTATGCCAGCAACCTCAAGTCTGATATCAAGAAGGCTGGTAGTACATGGAAGGGGCCAGAGATACAGGTGAGCAGTGGTGGGAAATAGTTTCCTTATTTGGAAACAACTCTGAACATGTTAACAGGGTAATCTACCCATGGGCAAATTTGACTTGGTAAGTGGCTTCATCCACCAAAAAAATAAGCGACCGGTTGCTTATCTGCCCTTCACAGACCCATGGACAAGGGATTGGAGCTGGACCTAGCAAGGACTTGGTAAGTGGTATTCTCAGGAGCAAGTGACCAATCACCCATGACATCACTATCGCAGACCCATGAGGAGGAGGGTAATGCAGGTGGTCCCAGCAGGGCCAGCAAGCACTTGGTAAGTGGCTGGCCCAAGCCAGAATAAGCAACCGGTTGCTTATTCTTCTGCCCAATGTCATTATAGCATGAAGATATCAGTGAGAGTGACAGTGGAGATGTGAGTACCAAGCTTATGGCCATTGGTGACAATGGAATGATGGATGGTCATGGCACACCAGTTCCATCACAGGTCCATTGGATCCCCAGTGAGTAGATGTGTTGCATCTGTCTATCCATACCCCACAGTGCTAAACAGGGAAACAGATAGCAGAGGATTTTGGGAAGATCCCATCTCCTCACCAGTTGATCCCACAAGATGAAATCATGCATTCACCCCCACCACCAGCAGTGAGTGTCATTGCTTCCCCACAAATAAGCGACCGGTCGCTTATCCATGGACTGGGAAACCATTCCAGGGTGATGTAAGGATGGTGTCACCTACAGCCCACAAGTCGGTCCCTCCTCAAAAATCCCCTCAAGCACCAGCACCACGATTGCCATCTCTCATAGTGAGTCTATCAGAGCCAACTTGCTAACGACCAGACTCGAGTTCTTTCAGTCAGCGATCCAAGCCCACAACCAGAACACTGGCAATGTTGTGCCATCTTTGGCACAAAGGTCCCAGCAGCCACACTTGCCATTGACAACAGCCCCAGGGCTCATCTCTGATGCATTTCTGGATTCATTGGACCTTGCAGTGAATGCAGAGTTCCATTTCCTGACATGCCAGGTCTGTGAAATGGCATTAAGAGCAGGAGAAGTCAAGAGCCATCTGGCAAAGATCCATGGCAGACAGGCAACCTACAGTGACATGACCTTGAAGCTGGCCATGGCATCACTGGAGGTGACAGAACGGCTGCCCACTGGTATTACTGGGCCTAGAACCATTGTCCATGGTCTGAAAGTCTTTGAGGCCATGGCTTGCAGTCACTGTGACCTTTTGTCCAGGTCAACAGAGCGTCTACGGAAACATCACTCCAAAGACCACCCGATGGAACCCAGACCAAAACATTGGAGAGCTTGCAAAGTACAGCACTTGAAGGAAAGTTCAGGGGACCTGCAGGCATTCTGGGAGGTGAAGGATGATGAAGAAAGGCAGAGTGAGCCAATGGCTCGACAGGCTCTGGTGGATTCTTTGCTCAAAGAACTGGAGCCAACACTGGAGGTGGTCCAAACACCACTGGACGGTCGCATGGTGAGCCCCTGGTTGCTGACGACACAGTGGCATGAGCAGGTTGCAGGCAAGAATGTCAAACTGCTGCGGAGCTGGGTTTCCCTACCCAAGGACGATGATGGGGACATCCCTGGACTGAAGCTTGCAGTGCAAGCATACTATAGAAAAGCGCTCTCTCTGCTAGACCATACACATGAACTGGTCCTGAAGAGATTACATTCACCTGACCCCACCAAAAAGTAAGCAGCCATGCCAACTCACAAATAGGCGACCGGTCGCTTATTCCTTCCATCCACCAGTGGCATCTCCAACACACCCTTCCACAAGCACCTCCATGAGGCCACCATGAAGCAATACATCATCCCAGTGGTTGCTCTACTGGCAATGTTGATCAGACAACAACATGCTGGAGGGTCATTCTCTGGGTCAAACCCCAATGTCATGGAGCTGCTTGCAGTGCTCCGCATGGGGGATGAAGAAGGACCAGAGGCTTTGCAGATCATCCACCAGCTGCTCTTTGAGGTTTGGAGCACGGCATGGAAGCCTCGAGGGGAGAGGGAGATTGTGGACCCCACAGAAAGGTGTCTGGCCCTTCTGACCCTTGGGGAAGATGGTGGATTCAAGGAGCCACACCTAGTCACTGGGATCATAGCCAAGTTGGAGTATTGCATGCGACTCACGTTCCTCCAAGAGATTCACCACCGCATGCAGTCAGACCCCCAGAGCGAGGACCTGGACCACTGCCTGGATCTGGGAAGCTTCTTTGTGGAAAACACCCAGTATACCTTCTCTCGTCTACGTTCTCTTCAACACAGGGCAAGTTCCCTGTCATACGATACCATGAGCCTTCCTCAGGTGTGGTGGACAGACACCAAGACCTGGAAGACGATGCTCTACCGAGGGGAGCAGGTGGACTTTGGAGATCTCTGCAAGGTCTTTGAAGAGACAGAGGCAAAGCTGGTAGAGGCTTGGGAGCAGGGGGTGCTGATGGGCAAGGATATCCGAGTGGACTATGACAAGATTGCAGAGGACCTCATCAACAAGGATGTTGGCTACTGCTTCCTGTCTGATGTCAGAAATCCAGAGCTTGGCAGTCGAGGCCGACTGGTCAGGCACTTCCTCGAAGATGAGGAAACTTTTGCCCACTTTGCCATGGTACGGCAGGGAGGTATTGTATGGAATGTGGGTGCCCTCCAAGCTTGGTTGAAGAAGTATGCAGAGCTGCAAAGCCTGCTCCTATTGAGGGCACAGATGCTCAGTGGTGCACCAAGTCGTGGCACAGAGCTCACTGCGATGACCTATCGCAACACTCAAACTCGACCGACTCGAAACCTGGTGGTCCTGGGCAAGCACGTGTCACTGCTTTGCCAATATCTCAAGACCACAGCATTGACAGGGAAGGACAAGCTGATCCCTCATGCCTTGGATGCCATCACCAGCGACATCTTGGTACAGGACCTAGCCTTGGCACGACCCTTTGCAGAGATTGCAGCCAAGGCATGCTTCCCAGACAGGCCAGAGGTGGTGGACCTGTACCGAAACCATGTCTTTGTCAACTATGATTGCCTCTTTGACTCCAAGGACCTCTCATTGATCATGAGCAGGCACAGCCTTCCCACCATGCACTTTGGGCTGACCATCAACTCATGGCGACACATCCAGACAGCATGGAAACGAAAACTTGGCTGTGCAGTGGAGGATGTGATAGAGATGGACAGGGAAGACAATGTGGAAGCCCTGCAGGCAGGCCATAGTCGGTCTACAGAAAACCGAGTGTATGGCATCAGCGTGGAAGCTCTGGCTGGAGCTGCAGAGGATGTGCTACCTGCATACCTCAATGCCAGCATGGAATGGCAAAGGCACTGCCAGGTGGCAGTCAGTGGCCAGTCAACATCATACAAGACTGCACGGGCACACCCCCCATCACCATCCCCATCCCCAGCTGCTCCACCAGTACCTGAGCCCAGGGAAAACAAGCGACCGGTTGCTTATTCCATGGCAACAGAGGCAGTCCAAAAGGCCATGATAGATGCAGTGGTGGCCAAACTGCCATCCACAGATGAGATTGCCACCAAGGTGATGGACAAGCTGATGCCTGCACTGAAGGGAATGTTGCAGGAGGTAATTCGATCCACCACAGGAGGTCCATCAGAGAGGACAGACAAAGGGAAAGGGAAGGAGAGGGAGAGGGAGAAAGAGCAAGGGCAGAGTACCAGTCATGGTTGGTAACACTCATGTGAGATGATTGTCAGAAATTAAATCCATTCTAGACAGGGCACAGTCTGAAATAAGCGACCGGTTGCCTATCTGGGACCACAGCGATGTTGAACTGGAGCAGACAGATGTACATGGTAAGACCAGAGAAAACATTTGCCAGTAGACGAGTCCCTAACATGGCCTTTCACAGTCCAGCCTGGAGAATGCAGCACAAGTGACCAGTCAGCTACCTTGGATCAGGCACTAAAAGCGATGCAGGGCCTACTGAAGAACCCATCAGCAAGCTGGAAATCAAAGGAACAGCATGCCTGCATGGCAACAGTACTCAAAGGGGAAACAGACCTGGTAGCAGTGCTGGGTACTGGAGCTGGCAAGTCGATGCTGGCGATCGTTCCAAGTGTGGTGCAACCAAAGGAAGCCACGGTGCTAGTCTTGCCTCTAAATTCTCTCATGCTGGACTACCGACGACGACTGGAGGAGTTCAGAGTGCCATACCAAGTCTATGGAGCAGACAAACCCTTGAGCTCATCCACGAATTTGATTCTGGTCACAGCAGACAGGGCATTGACATCACAGTGGAGGTCTGCGCTGGCGATGCTGAACCAAAGCAAGAAGGTGGCCAGGCTGATATTTGACGAGGCCCACATTCCACTGATGTCGAAAGACTATCGGATGGTGTTCCAAAGCATCCACCAACTACGAAGCGTCCCGATGCAGCTAGTGCTGTTGAGTGCCACGCTTCCAAGATGGTGTATGGAGGAGGTGAAGACCACATTCCAGCTGGTGCAGCAAACAGAGGTGATCCGACAGAGTACAGACCGATGGGAACTGGGGTATCACTTGGAAAGGGTGCCAGTCCACTCCATGCATCGACGAGTGGCAGAAGTGTTGGAGGAGGAAGGCTCACGCTGGGAAGAAAGGGACAGAGGGTTGGTGTTTGTGACATCCATAGCAGCGGGTCAGCATCTGTCACACATGACAGCATATCCGTTCTACAATGGAGACAAGGGGACGACTGACGAGGACCGAGGATGGATGTATGGACAGTGGATCAAAGGATTCTCCAAGGTGCTAATTGCGACCACTGCCTTCAGCGCTGGGAACGACTACCCTCACGTGCGAACGGTCATTCACATGGACCGACCATTTGACATGGTGGACTACATCCAAGGACAGGGCAGAGCTGGTCGAGATGGGCAGGCAGCCAACTGCTATACGATCATCCCACCGACATCAACACTGCCAAACATAGAGACGATGGGACTGGAAGGGGAGGCGAGATGGGCGATGTATGAACTACTGTATTGCTATGGGCCAAGGAGATGCCTGCGGTATGGGATGACGCTGTTCAATGACAGCAAAGGGGTTGGTTGTTGGATGGAGGAAGGAAAGGAGAAATGCTCTGTCTGCCTAGAGGAACCAGGACATGACCCATTGGACATACAGGTTGCTGGGACAGCAAGACTCAAACAGCAGGCGATGAAATCGATGGAGGGACGATTGATGGAAAGACGGGCTGCTCTGAAGACTAGCTTTGACAGTGCAGTGGTACAGGCGAGACAGCAGCGAGGGAAGGAAGAGATGAAACGATTAGAAGAGGGGGATGAAATACTGGAAGCATTGGAAAGTTTTGAGGGGTGCTGCAGTCTGTGCAGAGTGTTGAGGAAAGGTGCGATGGAGGGACATGGGATCAGAGAATGCCCACATCTAGATGGGAATGGATGGAGGGAATATGTGGAGTGGAGAAGAGGGCTGCAGTATGACATGCGGCACCACCGGAAGATCTGCTACATGTGCCACGTGCCACAGGTAAATGACAAGGTGCACCCACAATTCAAGAAGGCAGAGAAGGGGAACAAGGACTGCAGGTTTGGAGATGTGGTAGCACCTGCAGCATATGGGATCTATCTGAATGAGGAGTTACGAAGGGAAGCAGAGAAAAAGTTTGGGGAAAGGTGGGGGGAGGGTGGAGTGTATTTGAAGTGGTTGATGGGGCGACCGAGGCAAGGACATCACAGCAACTTGATTGACCTGATCATGTGGTATCACGAGCACTCACAGACATGAATAGAAGAGCAGGGATTTGTACATGTGGCAGCGACAGGGACTGGGAAAAACAAGCGACCGGTTGCTTATCTGGAACAGGTACTAGGGAGGCCAAAGGAGAAAAAAGCAAGAGAGACAGGTGAGTGATAAGGATGAGGACTAAGTGGTGATGACAGACTACTGATGGCAAGGGACGAAGGCTGAACTGGAAAGTATGAGTATAGAAGGTAAGGGATGTGTTGGTTATCTAATAATATGCTTTCCGGACCCTGCCCCAGGGTCCGCATGCATCTAGGAAAGGGTGCATGCATCTAGCGAAGAGTGTAGCATCCGTGCATGCATCTAGGAAAGCGTGCATGCATCCGTGCATGCATCTAGGAAAGCGTGCATGCATCCGTGCATGCATCTAGGAAAGCGTGCATGCATCTAGGAAAGTGCACATGCATCTAGGAAAGTGTACATGCATCTAGAGAAGAGTGTAGCATTGGTGCATGCATCTAGGAATGTGCACATGCATCTAGGAATGCGTGCATGCATCTAGGAAAGGGTGCATGCATCTAGGAATGTGCACATGCATCTAGGAATGCATGCATGCATCTAGGAAAGGGTGCATGCATCTAGGAATGCGTGCATGCATCTAGGAAAGGGTGCATGCATCTAGGAATGTGCACATGCATCTAGGAATGCGTGCATGCATCTAGGAAAGTGCACATGCATCTAGAGAACAGTGTAGCATTGGTGCATGCATTGGTGCATGCATCTAGGAATGTGCACATGCATCTAGAGAAGAGTGTAGCACCAGTGCATGCATCTAGGAAAAGGGTGCATGCATCTAGGAATGTGTGCATGCATGCATCTAGGAATGTGCACATGCATCTAGGAATGCATGCATGCATCTAGAGAAGAGTGTAGCATCAGTGCATGCATCTAGGAATGCGCACATGCATCTAGGAATGCACACATGCATCTAGGAATGCGTGCATGCATCTAGGAATGCACACATGCATCCCTGCCTTATATGGAAGGTTTCCTGCATGAAACCTGCACAGCCACTGAATGAAACCTCACAGCCACTGAATGAAACCTCACAGCCACTGAATGAAACCTACACAGCCACTGAATGAAACCTCACAGCCACTGAATGAAACCTACACAGCCACTGAATGAAACCTACACAGCCACTGCATGCAACCTCTCAGTGAGTGAATGCAACCAACACAGCCACTGAATGCAACCTCCATATAAGGAAATGCACAGCCACAGAGAGCAGAGAAAATAAGTGACTGGTTGCTTATCTGGATTGAAGATGATAGGCAGTTGATTAGCAAAAACAGCAGATTACCAAAAGATGTAGTAGACACAGCTACTCATTGCAACTGTCTGAAAAATAGGTGACCGGTTGCTTATCTGGATGCAAGGGAAGTAAAGTAGCAAGG
>NW_026261012.1:0-31839 GCF_024613125.1 Pisolithus orientalis | reverse complement strand
TTGAGCCATCTTCTTTATTGATCCAACAGCTCTCTATTTCCACCACTAGCATTATCTGCTTGTTACATGCTTTAGACATGTGTCATCATTGTTCAACCAATGGTGTAGTTACCTTGATACATGCAGATGCCTCATGGTCTGTCCTTTGTACAGTATTTAGTCTGTTGGCTCAAGTCCTGGAAACCCAGACTTGAGCTGCTCAATCACACACAGCATTCTCTCAGAACTTCACCTTCAGTGTCCCTAACCTGGACCACTCTTACCAGCATTGCCCAAATCCTCTGTCATTTGCAGAGGTTACTGCAGCCGTTGCTCAGTAGAAATCCATAGTCTGCATTTGAGCTCTCCTATGTCTTGACTTTGGTCGAGTGTAACACACTCCTTTGTTGTCTTCTTCATCATCAGGAACATGGTCAGGTCAGCAGGAGAGTGTGTCAGGGGCTGCCAGGTCTTTGCCTGGGATGTGTTTGAGTTGCAGATTGAAGTCTGCAAGATAAAGGAGCCAGTGAGCCTGGCAACAGTTCAAATTCTGGGGGGCTTTGAAGTAGGTCAAGTTTTTGTCATTGGTGAAGACCTTGACTGGGAACAGAGATCCATGGAGATAATGTCTCCAAGTCTTTAGTCCTTGAATAACCCCTAGCAGTTCTCTGTCATAGATATCATAGTTTCTTCCAGTGGGATTTAACAATTGAGAGATAAAGGTGCAGGGTTGCCACTGGCCATTTGAGTCTTCCTGGAGGAGAACACCTCCAGTTGCATACTTGGATGCATTGGTAGTAATTGCAAATGGCCAAGAGGCATTGGGCATCCAAAGGGTTGGTTGGGCCATGAAGATCCTTTTCAGGAGTTCAAAGGCATTTTGACATCTCTTTGACCATTCCCAAGCAACAGTCTTCTTGGTTAGGTCAATCAGGGGTCAGGTGATGGCTGAGTAGTAAGGAACAAATCTTTGATAGAAGTTAGCAAATCCTAAGAAGGATCACAGGTGATACTTCAGATAGAGAATGGTGGTAGATAGACCCTTGATGGAGCCTCAGCTACCAAGTATATGGATGATGACAGATAGACCCCTTTGTGGAGCCTTAACTGTCAACAACAATTTATGTTGAGCTGAACTGAACTGACTGCTGAGTGACTTCTGATTCACTTGGGTTGTAGCTAAGTACATGGCAGTTTATATACTGTGGGGGGGGAGGGTGCAGCCTATGACAAACAAGGAACAAACACTTGGTAAGTAATGAGTAAGGACTGAGTAATCATGATGAGTAAGCAAGAAATGAAAAGTAAGCAAGCAAAGAGGATTGGTAAGTATTGGCAATGAATGAGTCAAGCACAGTCAAAATATCACAGAATGAGTCAAATAATGTCAGAATCTGAGTAAGTGCACTGACATCACATTAGGGGGTGGCAATGCATGTCAGATCTCAGTGGAGACATCACCAGATCCAAAGATGCCATGACAGATGGATGGTGTTTCCAGATAGGGAAGTATTAACTTCCAGAATTGAAGGGCATGAGTCAGGCACCAAAGGGGCTAGGGAATTGGGGGTCTGTGGGGCAATGGAAGCATAAGTGATCATGTCTCCCACCCATTCATCCTCTCAGCAAAGTTGACAAAAGCTTCATGAACAGGGCTCTGATGGAGGAGGAGGAGAAGGGGGGACATCTTCTGCTGGATCTTGCAGTAAGAAGGCAAGATGCATACCATACTCATCATGAATGCAATCAGGGAGGCTAGAGAACAGTAGATAATGCTGCAGCTGTTGCAATGTAGGGGAGAATGATGGATGAGATTGGAATAAAGATGTTGCAGGGAGAAGGGAGGAACAATCCATATGCTTCATCAAGAGGGGAGACTGAAATGACCACATAAGACCTTTCTAACTGTGTGACAGACCTGAGGTGACCAAAGAATGTCCTTCTGGAAGTCATACTGACAAGGAGAACATGCTGACCAAGCTGCATGGGACGAGATGGGGCTGACAATGACAGGATGAACCAGGGGGCTTCAGTATGGAAGCTGGTGGGAATGCCTGGCAGATATACATAGCCACTGTCTCTGGCAAATGAGACAAGCAAGATGATTGATGAAGAAGTGGCCATTTCTGATGGACTTAGCAAAATAAGTGTCTGATGGATGGAGTGCTGTAGAAATGTGTAGGGTGCAAGGATTGTCTCCAAATTTGGAAGGCAGAATTGCATGGCTGAGCACTTTAAGTGAGTGTGAGAACAGAGTCAATATCTTTGGAAATGGTGGAGATACAATGAAAACTGGAATGCTGTACATGGGTGCTAAAAACCTTTAATGTGGCTTAACTTGCTTCCTCTTTTCTCTTTAGCACTGATGACTCATTCTTGGGCAAAGGATGACTGCTCATGTCCAGCAGTCTTTCTACACATGAGGGCTTTAGTCTTCATCTGCATTCATGGGCATTGTGCACAACTCATTGATGAGTTAGGCAGAGTCAACTGTAACCATGTCCACAACACCTTTGGTGTGTGACACTGGGCAGATTGAGTGCTGTATTGACAAGTGGGCAACAGGGCAATGAGGGGATATATCCTTCACCATGCAAGAATATTGTTCCATCTTCAAGTCATACCTGAAGTGCCTTCAAGATTTTGATGATGCCACTAAGGAGGTTGGTGTCTTACCAGCCATGTGTTCTAAGATATATTCACTGGTGTGTGCTTCCATACATTGAGGTGTATCATAACTAATTCTATAAGTCATGTTCACTCAGGTGCCAGCATGCTCATGACAGAGTCCCAGTGTGAGGTTTTAGTGTAGGGAGCCATATACTCCCTGAGGCTAGAACAGGAATCTGGAATGAAAATATGTATATGCATTGGTATACTTCTCCTGGGCCTGGTCCCATTCAGTATGCTCCTGCTGATCTGGAGGTTGAACACACTGACCTCTACCTCCATCTATGGGGTGAGTCTGCAGTGCAAGTATGGATGTGGAATTGCAACAAGGAATTATGGGAACCTGCCAAAGAAGGCAAAGCTCACCCTGTTCTGCCTGGGTGTAGGTTGTGGCTACAAATGCAGGAGGAGCCAAGTTGGATCATGAGAAAGACTGCTATGATGTACAGGGGTAAACAGAAGTGCAAGGTTCAGTAGGCAGGTGTATTGAGTGGCTGACATACATGCACATATTCATGTTGTTTACATTTACACCTGAGTTGAAATGATATGTTCCCCCAGAAAACATGCTCTCACTGTTCATGTACAATAAACACTATTATTTTGCCCAGATGATTATCGAGGTCATACATAGAAGGATGCAGGCTGCTGGACTGATTGATACAAATCATTATCATGTTCTTCACCAACAACTTTACTGTCGATGTCACCACCACTCTGGCAGTGGACATCTGACTTGGAGAATGCACATTCCCATAGCATAATGGGGAGAGTGTCTGCCATTTGGTACTCCATGCCCAATGAGGTCAAGGACACTGACTGGCATGACAAGATTGACCCAGGTAACAAGGATATGATGACAGAAGTCTGTGAACTGTTTGGTTAGATTGAGCTTGGAGAGGTTCCAGAAGTTGGTTCACCAACAAGGCAGTTGGTGGCACATTGTATAAGGGAGATGTGAGCAGCAAAGAAGTACCTGCAGTGATGGCATTTAAAATTAAATCAGGTTGAGAAGGAGGCAGAGACCAGGGACTTGCAAGAACATGGATAGTCAGAAGAAGTCAATGGCTTAGAATGGGAAGACATCCAGAGCCAGATTTACCTTTCTTGTGCCCTGTGCATGGACTGGAGTTGGTTGAACAGGGGCTAAGGGTGCAATTCATTTTGGGTTCAAGGCTATTGCAGCAGATTCCAATGCAGTCACTGCCCAATGCCCTCATATATGGTGAGTGATCACTGGGGTAATCCTGCCACAGATGGTCAATCATTCAAATGACAATGGCAGAGAAGTGAAATAGTCTACCATACTGTCAATCCCCAGTGATATCTTGTGTAGGGACAGACACCACTGGCACCCTCAGCATTTGAATGAGCACCTTACAAAAAAGGAAATTGCTGCAATAGGTTTTGTTTTACTGCATTATCAATTAAACAACTCACCTTAGCATCTGTGGTACTGAGTATCTTCTTACAGTGCAATCATGGCCAGGCAACAACAGTACAAGATTTGTTGGTGCCATGTTCACAGTTGCTGCAGGGGCCACTTGTGAGATCCTCTGATGAATGTATCCATCTCAGGTGTTCTGTTGAAACCATCTACTCATGCTCACCATCAACATGACAAAGAACTGTCACAGCAACATCACCAATCTGTAGAAAATGAGGGTGTGGAAAATAGGATTTTATTGGCATCCCTTAAAACACCACAGTTAGATGCTACTGTAGCATCCAGGACCAACTCATTGACCATCCTTGATGCTGCTTCCATGGATGTTGAACGTGGTTTGTCCTCTAACAGTAGGTTTAATTAAATGAGCATTGATTTATCTAGACACAGGTGGTCTGTCTGTCGAGTCAACCATCCTTAACACTCCCATTGACATCAATCTGTCCATTGATTGTCCTGCCAATGCAAATACCCTCTCAAGGTCTGTGCTTGCACATTATCATGAATTGCTCCATGTACATTGGATCAGTGCAAGCCACCTTCTCACTCAAACATCAGCATTCAAAAGCCAGCCAAATGCCACCTGCTGTTCTCCATCAGCTGCACTGTTCAGCCTTTCTTATGCATCTGGAGGTGTTCATGTCTTATTTTGATACCATTCATGACAAATGCATTTATGGTTGAGAATTACATAGGGATGCACAAAAAGTATCTAATCATCAATGGTGATAAGCTTGTGTTTGTCAAACCAACAATCAGCCCATATATCCTGCAGAAACTGAATGCCATTGTCATTGGTTGGTTCCTCTGGACTGCCAAAGGTGGAATTGATGCCCTCAATGAGTTCCTGGAGGGTCCAGGTTTCAGTGGGTTTGTCCATAATGTGGGTCCTGCATACAGGACAGGTATAAAAGACATACAAGACATATTTACACATGGATATAGTGTTGATGTCACCAACTGAGTACAGAGGGTTCTTGAGGTATTCCAGAACAGTGACATTGCCATAATTCCTCATGGCATTAGCAATGGACTGCTGGAACCAAGACCAAAGGCAAGTATGACAGAATGTATGTCCACATTTACCCAGCCTGCATGATCAGAGTTAGCATGACAGTAAAGTCAAAGGCAAAGACTAACACATATGTGAATGGTTGCTGCATGGTGTCACTGCAAAGGGAACACTTGAGTACCATGCTTTTGTGAATACTGAACTGCAGTTGATCAGGGTGAGTATCAGGGACCAACAGCTGTTGGCATGGATCAGACTGACCTGATTGATAACTCGCTTGAGGTGGTCAAGGTTCCCCTGAGTTTCCCCAATGCTTGCCTTTGCTTTATTGACTTCTGCTGTAAGGCATTCAACTTCCTATTAATGCACATATTCAATGGAGCACTGCAGCATAAATGGAAACATTGTATTACCTGATGAGCTTCAGTGAGCTCATTTGAACCCTTTCTGTGACATTTATGTGTCAGAGACAGTGGGGTTAGGAGGAAGGCTTGGCAAAGGCTGGCTGGGGGGGTAGTCCTGGGATGCAATGAGTATGGAGAAGTGTGCAAGTTGCAGGTAGGTGACAAACAGGTGGCAGGCATAGCTGGGCAGATGTAGACAGAACAAAGAAATGGGAAATCAAATGGATATGGCCTCAGGGTGAGGCCTCTAGCCAGATATTTATCATCCAGACTGATCAGCAGGTTCTTTGTGAGCATGATTTCTATGTGGACAGGAAGTATATAGACATACTTTACAAAGTCACACATTGACAGGTTGCTTGAAGTGTTCAAAGCTATGACACAAGGAGATAGCTGACTATTTGTTCCTTCAAGTGTTCAAAGGCAACAGAGTGCTTATGCTCTGAACAGCTCTGAACCTTTGAGTCTCTGAGGCATGACACAAGCTAAACGTTCACACTCAACACACATGAGGTATCATTTGATCTATTCTGATGTCCACTTTGTTAGAGATAGCTGACTGAAAGAGACTGGGGGTGCTCAGATAATGGCACCTCTGCTTGTTATTTAATGGTCACTGGTCATGTCTTATGATTAGTCACAGGTACTGTCATTCTTGACACAATTCACATTCCCCATGGCCACTCCTTTCCCATTCAGCAACCCACTTGATTTGTCAGTCAGAATTCTTCCCTGTCTTGTACCCAAACTGAATTTTGCTTTACCCAGTGCCCCCATCCTCTTTGCAACTAGTTACACTGGCATTTCCACAGGCATTGCTCATAGTGGAGTACACTGTGCATCACTCATGCTTGTTGCATTGGAAACTCCTGGACAACATGAGTTGTTCCCATTATGCTGTGTTCCACATTCCATTACTCAAACATTTGACTGTTCAGCCTGGTTCCTTTTGAAGACTGATGGCCTTATATTTGTCCAATGTTTGGTTGAGGAAAGTACCCTTCTTACACCCTCACATGATTTCATGAGTCCCCTGTCAATCATCATTAGATTTTGGAATGACCTTTTTATCAATGTGATCCCAGGAGCACATGATTATACTCATTAACAGATTTCTCTACTGTGTCCATTTTAGTGACCCTGCAGCTTACTGGGCATTCCACTACCACTCTCCATGGTGGGGATGATCAACAGCATCAACATGCAAGCCTCTTCACCCACAATGTGCTAGTCCAATCCTGGGAGCAGTTCTCTGTCCCTCTGTTCTGCCAGTTTTATACTGAAAACTAACTGTTCTATGTAGTGCTTGAATAATTTTCTAGTACCATTAGGCACTACTGTTTTTCTCTTTAGTGACTCTGAGTTTTTGGTGCATTTACTGATAACCTACATACCTTTGTATGCCCCAGAGTGCCATTAGATGCTAGTAGATTGCTTATGTCAGCCCTTTCCTGCTTGAGTCATCTTTGATTTGGTGCATGAGCTGTGACTTTGATTTGGTGCCCTGCCCTTGTTTCCTCATGAGTCATCATTCTGGTTTTGCCTGCATTCCAGTCCTTCAGTGCAAGATTTAGATGGGATTTCTGTGGTCTGATCTGTTATCTGACATACAAGCATGCTAAGTATGATGACAGCCCCCCCAACTTCACAATTGTAAGAAGTGATACTGGATCCCCCCACCTGCCATACAATCATATGAGGCAACCTGCCATCCATCCAATTGTCTTTGTTACTGTCAAGTGAGATCTGCAAGACATACTCTGCATGCCAGCATCCATCTTCTGCTAATTTTGACAATTCTTTGTTAAAGGTCTCCTTTGTCTCTGAAGAGCCACTCCCTGTGACTACATATATTACAAAGGTATGATTACAGATTATTCTCTGTCCCATTTTCTCTGGCTATGGCAACAACAGGCTCAGATGTTGACTCCAGTGATGTCTTTGGCAAGCACACTGATGAATGTTATGGCCTTCCTACACCTGGCAAATGGGCTCAAGAGAATCCAGAACCACCTCCTGAAGCAAAGTGACACCACCAGGAAGCAAAGACAATGACCACCCTGCAGGCACTGCAGGCTAAGAGACATAAAGTTAGTAAGTCTGGCTTCTTCAAATAGCACAATTGGCTAATTGATATGTAGGGGCACTGGGTGAGCTGGCTAAATGACTGTTTTCACCTTTGGAAGCAATGGGTTAGTTTAAACTG
This sequence comes from Pisolithus orientalis, assembly GCF_024613125.1. Taxonomy (NCBI): domain Eukaryota; kingdom Fungi; phylum Basidiomycota; class Agaricomycetes; order Boletales; family Pisolithaceae; genus Pisolithus; species Pisolithus orientalis. The sequence goes on along the minus strand of NW_026261012.1, from coordinate 24,121 downwards.
TATCACATATTTCTGTTAACACCTTGTGTCAGAGGTCTAGTGGACAGCCCTTGTACAGTGGTGATAAGGGAGATCTTTCAATGGATGTTGATGTGGCAGATGACAGGGAATGTGATGCAAGTATCTTTAAATCTCCTTCAATATATCCACCCTAATATTGTCACCCCAGGAAAATGGGATACCTCTCCAACATCCCAGGGAAAGTATGTTGGACTTCCTCAACAGAGGTCTAAACACTTCCAGCCATCCAGTGCCAATTATGCCTCCTAATTTCAACTTCACATTTATGCATAATTGAAACCAGGAAGCTCCCCCTGCCTTTATACAGCAAACATGAACTTGGTCCTTTGATGGTGCTGGTACTGACAGTGTTGTGCCTGCAGCATCTCTGTGGCTCCCTCACCATTGAGCAGTTCTGTGGTTGTGATGCATGCTAACTCATCCTCTGATGTCAATGTTCCCAGTGCATGCACCACATCTGCAGCATCCTTGGTGGCTCTCTCACCCCATGTGGTTCCTGTCACCAACCCTCCTCATGTGCATGTGACATTGGCACCCTCCATCATTCCCTCAGAAGCCAGCACTTCTGCCATTAACCCTCCCCATATGCATGCCACATTTACAGCATCCCCCACACTTCTCTCAGCAAGTTCCATGGGTGGACACTCCAGTTACCCCCAATCAAGACCTTTGTGGAATTCCATCAGTGCACAGTCTGGTCCTGTACAAGAGCCAACACCTGTGCAAGGTATCTGCACCTATTGTTTATGTCACTTTTGTTGACCTTTAACATCTTCCAGGAATTCAAGCTGCAAGTTCCATGAGCAGACACTCCAGTCACTCACTGCCATTTCCTTTGCAGAGTTCTGTTCATGGAAAGTCTGATCCCATACCAGGGCTGACACCTGTGCAAGGTATCTGCATCTACTGTTTATATCACTTTTATTGACCTCTAACATCTTATAGGAGTTCAAGCTACAAGTTCCATGAGTGGCACTCCAGTCATCCACTGCCATTGCCCTCACAGAGTTCTGTTCACAGTCAGTCTGGCCCTGTACCAGGGCTGACACCTGGGCAAGGTATCTGCACCTACTGTTTGTGTCACTTTTGTTGACCTTTAATGTCTCCCAGGAATTCAAGCTGCAAGTTCCATGAGCAGACACTCCAGTCACTCGCCACCATTTCCCTTGCAGAGTTCCATTTGTGGAAAGTCCAGTGCCATATCAGGGCTGACACCTGTGCAAGGTATCTGTTCCTACTGTTTATGTCACTCTTGTTGACCTCTAATGTCTTGCATGAATTCAAGCTACAAGTTCCATGAGTGGACACTCCAGTCATCTGCTGCCATTTCCCTCACAGAGTTCTGTTCATGGTCAGTCTGGCCCTGTACCAGGGCTGACACCTGTGCAAGGTATCTGCACCTACTGTTTGTGTCACTTTTATTGACCTTTAATGTCTCCCAGGAATTCAAGCCACAAGTTCCATGAGCAGACACTCCAGTCACTTGCCACCATTTCCCTCACAGAGTTCTGTTTGTGGAAAGTCTGGTCCCATACCACCTGTGCAAGGTATCTGCATCTGCTGTTTATATCACTTTTGTTGACATCTAATGTCTCACAGGAATTCAAGCCACAAGTTCCATGAGCACACACTCTAGTCACCTGCCCCTATTGCCCTCACAGCATTCTGTTCACAGTCAGTCCTTTATCCTGGACCCTCTCCTGCCACCAACATTCATTTGCTTTCTCTCATAAAAGTGAGTATTTAATTACATGCCTTTCACCCTGTCACCAACTAATCTACACATGATCTGTCCATTATTCCTTGCAGCTCAATTCCAACACAAGTGAAAATGTCCTGGGGGACTGCACTTACCTGCTTCAAAGCATTCACCTGGCCTGGCAATGGTATGTTCCTCTACTTTTGTGTTTTCCCAGTGCTTAATTACCATCCACAGCTAAAATTACATCACTAGATGCATGAGTGGTCATGTGCAAGGACTGCTGGGTGATTGCATCACCCAATGCAGACTTCATTCCAGAGCCATACATTTTTGAAGAAGTCAATCTTTGTCCATGTGCTGATGGTCAGTTCAGCCTTGTTGATTGCTTCCAATGGCCTCAAACATACAAAAAAAAACTACAAATATGGTGTTTGCATACCTTGAAAAAATATGGTCCCTACTCTCAATATTGCTTGGTTCACTCTGACATCTGTGGATTTTGTCCTTCCACTTGGTTCTGTGTATCTGGTGGGAATGCTTGAAAAGGCAAAGGTCAAGGCCTTTGAAGAACTACTTCAGCAACTGTGCAGCTGCTATCACCCCCTCTGCAATCAACTTGTGGGTTGAAACCTTATGACCCAACTAGTGCAGTTGGTTCAACACAAGGTTTTGTGCTTGCAGCATCACCCCCTTTATTCTGAGACCTTGTCATTTTTGTTGCCCAGCTTCAGCACAAGCTGCTTGACATTTACACTATGCTCAAATACATTGAGATCCTCTACCTGCTTCTTTCACCTCCCTGCTCAAAACCTGTATGTGCAAACCCCACCTGGATGGGGTGCTTCATGAAGGATACTGCCACTTGTGAAGCACTATATTTTGCTGGGGTGCCAGTCTGGCTCATGCATACTGAGGCATACATCTCCCCTGATATGAATATCAAGGAGCCTGTGAGATTGACATGCCCTGAAGACATAGTGAAAGCAATGTATTTGGAAAAGGGGGTAGCTAAGTCATTCCCATTGATCTACCATGCTCCTGGTGGTCTCCTGCACCACATTCACACTTGCAGGGACTATGAGGGTACATTCACAGAGCAACCAGAGCCCCTGCAAGAATCATTTGCCACATCCTTGTTGAACCCATCTTCAAGCACTGGGAATCAATCAATGAAAAAGCAGACAGGGGCTGCCAGGGAACAAGCAACTGCAGGCCCCTCCAGAGGTATGTACCCTAATTTTCTTTCTGCTTGTTCCTGACCAACTTGTAGCTTCACACCCCAAACAATCAGGTGGTGGGGACTTGGTAAGGTGGGAAGAGCCTGATCTTCCAGAAATTCCCAAGCCCCACAGTCTGTTTGCATTGGCTTGGAGGAAAGCTTCAAAGGATATATCCAGAGTCAAGTCAGGCATTGTGGACCCTGGTTATTGCTTTCTGAAGCCCACACTGTTGGTCAATGTGACCACCCCTGAATGAAAGAAGACATACATGTTGAATTGGCTCTCTGCTCATCTGGCTTGGATGAATTGAGTTGACATTTGGTATCTGCAGAAGAACCCTTCCCCTCAGATGTTGAGGGACTTCCTCAATGGTACTGACACAGAGCACTTGCCCTCTGGCACCCAGAGTGCATCCATGAAGTTGGCAGTTTGGTTGATTTTGGGGGACATCATTCAAGCAACCCATGATGATCCTGTTTGTACATCAGAAGAGATTGAGTGGAGGGGAATGCAGGTTAGTATTTCATCCTATTTAGATCTGCTCTTCATACTTATCTTGTGCAGGTCTGGGGTTCAAGCCTTTGAGACCCATCCCTTCATTTCACATGTTCCCTTCTATGGGAACTCTACAAACTCAGCTTCCACTATGAACTTCACACACTCAATCAGGCCCTTGTCCCACAGCTTTGGCCCAATAGCCTAGATAAGTATACACACCAATCACTTCTTTGGTCTATCTTCCCTGGTGGATGTGGTCTTTCAAGTTGGTCAGCACCTCTTCCTTGCAAGCCACATGATTTGGGGTTGACTGCTAGTGAGATGGAGGTGGCATTGCCCTATCTGAACAAGTTCTGTCAGTTGCTATCTGCATGGCCAGGAGTGCCCTTTCATTTGAAGTCCCCAATTGAGCTGGATGGCTCTGGCAACCAAGCAGCATATGAAGCCTTCATCTTGGCTTGTGAATTCTACATCCAAACTGCATTTGATAATCTTGGGCATCAACCATCCCTCCCCCACATTTTTACCTTTGTCCGACATCCTCTGCCACATATACTTTTTTTTCTGTCCAAATTTGTTTAGTATGAGTATGTACCATGTTGTAAAGCAGGCTGAATCAATTCGATGATTTGAAATGTTGCCTGTGACTGAACCTTAATCTCATGCTTTGTGCTCACTGCTTTTTTTTTTGTTGATAGCAACATGTTATTCACTGACACTCCCACTGCCAGGCAAGGAATGTTCCCATCCCCCTTCACTGCTATTGACGCTTTATCTGCATCAAGGTCTGCACCATTTAATTCTTTGAGACTCATTCTGCTCAGTATGTATGACATCTTGATGATGGGATCCCTGCTCACTGTGATGTTGATAGCAACTTTTGTTTTTAACTGCTCAAGACTTGTGCTCTGGTAAGTAGGATCCTACTTGGCTGTATGTGGTGATCTGACAAATTTTCTGCATAGTTTTTCCCTTCCAGAGGTTCATCATCTGGTCAAAATCCCCTTGGACTGACACCCCCTGCTGACTTTGTGTCGTACTTTCCACCACCTGTTGACTGTGAGTCCCAGGTGTACTGCTGTTGGCTTTGTGTCACAGTTTCCAGAATGATCTGAGATGGCTGTTCACTGTCCAAAGCCTCAGAGGCATCACAATGCCTTGCCTTCTATGAGTAATTCTAATATTGTGAGTTTTCCCTGTCCTCAAGTCTCATGTTGTGCTCATCATTTCTCTACAGGCCTCCTCTGCTTCATCTGTCCAAGCTGGTCTGGTACCCAGTGCACTCACTGACCATCCTTCATCTTTGTCTGGTAATGAGCCATTGCTTCATACTTCTGGCCCTTTGGTGTGTGCAATTTCATTATGGTATTCTTCATATCATCTTAGCTCCCCTACAGGTCTTATCAATGTTGTCTGCCTCAACCAACTGGCTGCCTGATGTAGCCACTCCATCATCAAACAACCAAGTGTCACTTGGTATACCTGCCCCTTCAGTATGTTCTGATCCTATGTCTAAGAGGTTATACATGTTTATTTTTGGGTAGAATGTGACACAGTCATTGTTTGTCCTTCCTCCCCTAGCTTGTCAATGTCATCCTTTTGGTATGAAAGTGCTGTACCTCCCTGCATCTCCACCTGTCTTTGTACTTCCAGGCCACCAATGCCATGCTCAAGATACTGCTGCAATGCCACATCACCCTCAGCACCAACCTGTTGATGTCTTCAATGCTGTGAATGAGCTTGAACTCAGTGAGGTTGGCTTGCCTTCACATCTGAGTGGTTCACAGAAGTGCAAGAACCAATGGCAATGGTGGTCACAAGATATCATTCCAGCACTTCTCAAGTCCTACATGTGCTATCTCAAGGCATCCCAATCCCTCCATATGGTGGTAGACCCCCCAGTCATCCATTGATGTTGCACTTGCACAGTGTATCAACTCACTGTTTGCTGTCTCTTCTTTGACTGTATGTGACCCTTTTGTTGTTTGCTCTTGTGATGCTCATGTATACCCAGGTTTGGAGGATGTTGGGATAAGCTACTGTGCATGCACCTCAGCTCCTATATGCCTCATGGGCTATAGGTTATTTGCATCATCTCGTGTGGTACCTACTCTGGCAGTTGACCTTCATGTACTGGAGTTTGTAAAGAAGCTCTTTGTCTGGCTAACCCCAAACACAACTGCATGGTGTGAAGCACTTGAAAGCTTCCTGGATGGTCAAGGGTATACACTGCAGTTCAAGGTATGTTCTTTTCCAAACACCATCACTGGATCTCTGCCTTTATCTTCACATCCACCCTGTATGCTACTTGTATTGGTATATCATCATGGTTTGAATGTACATGTGCCCACACAAATATCTCTGGTGTAATGATGGGTGCTTATTCAAATAATCAGGACAATCTCCAGCAGCATTTCAGTAATGCTTATCATTGGTATACTGTATTGACAATATATGTGGAGGACCATATTTCTGCTATGGTCTGGTCCTTTTGCCCAAACTCCATGCCACAGCAAGATAGCCCCTGGCCAAGTGACTACCTATGTGCTCACTGTCCTCTTTGCTTTGGGGGAGGTGACTTACAGAGCTCTAACCCTCCTCAGGATGAGTGAGTCAATGACAAGCTCATTGTTGCTGACTAGATGACTGAGACCCAATAACTTTGACTGCATTGTCTGCTTAGATGCATGTTTCACTCAGAAGAGAACCAACAAATCTGCCACTGATGACCCTCCCAATCTCACCAGCACTGTATTCATCCCTGAGTCAGAGGTGAAGGCCATGGAGGTTTTCATTGAGAAACAGAGATCCCTCCCAACCAGTCAACATCATTCTCAGACTCAAAACCAGCAGGACAGGTTGGAGGATGGAATGAGGGTACCTGCCTCTGTGTTGGATGGGTGTGGAGGTTCTTTCCATGCAGCAGATAAGAAGAGGCAAAAAGCCAGCACACAATTTTTTGCAGATACAGGGCTTATGGCTTTTTTGTGTCATCATGATCATGTCCTCTGGTTGGTTAATATGACATCAGCAGGGGAAAAGCAGCACTATGCCCTAGTGCTGGTGAAACATCTCTTTGACCATCTCCCTGCCAAGATGACTGTTGGCCTCTTATATGACATTGGTTGTCAATTGGAGCATAGCTGTCAAAAGTGGAAACTCCTTGATGATGGGATACTCTCCAGGTTGAAGTTTGGTATTTCTGTCTTCCATACATATGGTCATCAATGGCCATGCCAATTGGTATATCACCCATGTAAATGTGTAGGCTTTGGCTTGTCAGATGGTGAGGGGTGTGAGTGACTATGGAGTGCCCTAAAAATGCTTATTCCAATTCTTCAAGTATCTGGGGTAAGCATTGACTCTTCTTCAAATATAATTCCAGTGCTCATTTTACCCTTAGTATCATCAGAGATTTGTCCTTGACAATCAAATTCAACACTTGGACAAGAAGTCTTTTGATGCATTTGGCCAGTGGCTGAGCAGGAAATGGTCCCTCTGCAAAAGTAGGAAATTGGTGGCTTTGGAGGCTCTTCATGCTCTGCATCTTGACATGCAGACTCTACAGCATGAGTGGGCTGCACAAGTACATGCACAAACTCAACTTCTACCTCATTAGTCTGTTCCCTTTGCATGTGTGTGATCATATGACTCACCAACCTGGAGGTCAGTCAAATAACAAGGGTTCTGAACAGTTGGCACATGTTCTTGCTCTGGAGAAAACAGTTGAGGACTATCAGTGCCATGTGGATCAGTTAGAGAAGGATCTTGTTGATGATCATATCAATGACATTGTTGACTACAATCTACAACTTGCTGAAGCAAAAGGGTCACTGTCAAAGGTGGCCCAGGCCCTCAAGAAGAAAAAGGCTTCATTGGGACTTTCTGCTCAAACTGACCTTCATCTGCTGAGGAACAACAAGTGGCTCCAAACACAAACAAATGCACAAGCACTTAAGGTTCAGATAAGGGAATGACTTCATCAGTGCAAGTTTGAGTTCCAGTGACCACAATGGTCATATGGGACCTCTTCCAGTAGTGAGCAAATTTTTATTTCTGGCTGCTATTTTCAATAACATCATGTAGAAAACCATTTACAGTCACATGTGGAGTCATCCATAAAACAATGAGAGCCTACCATCCTGAAACTTGTCACCACATACAATAATCTCTGTAGTGAACTGCAGAGTATGATATGACTGTGTAAGGCACCACCTGGTGCCATCCCTCCCAATCCCATACCTTCTAAAGGTATCTTTCAGCTGGATGTTGATAGTAATATTTGGCAGGATGGTCTTGAGGAGCTTAGTGCTAGCACCCCACTTTGGCTTGCTGATGAGAGTGTGTGCAAGGGAATCAGGCTGATGTTGGAAGTTGATCGCTGTAATGAAGAAGAAAGAAGGTTGTCAAGAGAGTAGTCTATCATACAGGAATGGTTTTCCATGGAGTGGCTGAGTGTAAAGTCTGCTCTGGAAAATGTGGCAGGTGAGTGCAAATACCATGTTTATGTCCCATCTCATAGGGAGTTAGATGAATATTACAAGTATCACCTGCATGCCTACAGGGATTCCATTGTTGCAGTATATGTCAAATGGGAGGCCAATGTTTGACATATGCCATATGTATGGGCTGCATCTAGGCCATGGGGACCTACAGCAGAAGACATCAGGGAGTGCCTTGCTGCCACATATAATCCTGGTGGAACCCATGCTTCAGAGGATCTAACAGCACCAGTATTAGAAGAGAATGACTCTGATGAAGGGGATGTAATGTCAGAAGGAGATGATGAGCTGTTGATGGCCATTGAAGAGATGGAACTGGAAGAGAAATGTGCCACTGAGCAAGCAAATGAAGGGGAATTTACAGAAGATGAGGATTGGTTGGAGGACATTGGAACTGGTTATTTGCCCTCATCACCATTGCAGGTGCCATCAAAAAGGTGTAGATACTAGATGCATACCTAAGCTTCATCAATAAATAGTTTGTAGAGAAAAGATATGTATGAGTGATCTACATTCAATGTTACCCTAAGGCACTCTGTTTTATGGTGACCTGCAATGCCTTTGGCCTCCTGCTGGGTCAAGCATTATGATTGATTAAACTAACAAGAGAATGCACATAGTGCATTGGAAAATCCTCAGCATTTCTGGGAAAATCCCCAGAGTGGGTGGGAGAACCCCCAGCATTGCCTGGAGATTCCCCAGGACAGAACTTGGAGAATCCCCAGTATAGCTTGGAGAATCCTCAGAGTGGGTGGGAGATTGCCCAGAGCAGGTTGGAGAATCCCCAGTATACCATGGAGGCTCCCCAGAGTGGGTGGGAGAATCCCCAGAGCAGGTTGAAGAATCCCAAGCATTGCCTGGAGAATCCCCAGCAGTGCTTGGAGAATCCCCAGGTCATAGCTTGGAGAATTCCCAGAGTCAGTTGGAGAATCCACAGCACTGCCTGGAGAATCCCCAGCAGTGATTGGAGAATCCCAAGAGTGGGTTGCAGAATTCCCAGCAGTGCTTGGGGAATCCCCAGGACATAGCTTGGAGAATCCCCAGAGTTGGTGGGAGAATCCCCAGAATTGCTAGGAGAGTCCCTAGAGACAGGAGTTGGCTGGGAAATTCCAAGCATTGCCTGGAGGATCTGCTGCATACCCAGTGGATCCCCAGAGTGGGTTGGAAAATTCCAATGGCACCTGGACAATCTTTGACTTGTATGCAATGGCCAAGACTGGAGATCACTGAAGACTTGGGAAGCATGGTGAAAGTATATGTCTGCTGTGCCTGGGCAATCACCATCACCAAGTATATTCTACTCCCTCCATCAGATGTCACCAGTCTTTCCTCAGTGGTCTATGGCCATGCTTTTTCACATATTCATATTGTATATAGTGCTCAGATCAGATTCTGTGGAAATAGGTACTTGGTGTGATACACACTCCTGTCAGAAACATGGAGACTCCAAATCATTTTGATTGATCCTTCATGCTGTGATGGTGGTCTATTTGAACTGGAGGTTCCCATGATCATCTTTGAATAGGTCTGTTTGGGCTGGATGCCCTGGGAACAGGTCCATTCAGGCTGGGGAAACTCCCAGGATGCACTGGGAACAGGTCCATTTAGGCTGGAGATTCCCCCAGGATGCCCAGGGAACAGGTCCATTTAGGCTGGGGAATCCCCCAGGATGCCCAGGGAACAGGTCCATTTAGGCTGGAGATTCCCCCAGGATGCCCAGGAAATAGGTCTATTAACTCACTGGGGAAAGCCCCATTTGGACCCCAGGCACTCTGTTATAGATGTAATAATCCTGGAGAAAGTCCATGTCTGACACCTTGCTCTGGAGAATCTCCAGGGCCTGGCAAATCTCCAGCAGTTGCTGGGAATACCCAGGTGGTCAACACCTATTAGGTGGATACATCTATAAGAATATATGAACCTAATAGGTCCCCTGGGGGGGTGACTGAAGTGGGCACTGATGACTCATTCTTGTGCAAGAGATGACCACCAACATTTTGCTGTCCTTCTGCACATGAGTGCTATGGTCTTCATCTCCATTCATCAGCTGCATCCATGTCCATGTCACTGAACACCTTTGGTGTGTGACAACAGGTCAACAACAGAGGATGAGTTGGATTGAGGTTAGACCATAGCTACCACTTGCCCACATGTGTTGTCTTTGAAATACACCCCAAAATATACTGCCTTTTGGTGCAATTGGGGTTTGGAGTGATGTATATGCTATGTTACCTGGGGTTCAGTATAGCAAAGTGATAGATGGTATGTTCTACTAGATAGCCTTGCAAGCACACATAATATGATGTTACATAGTAACACCCTTGTACCATTCAAGCTATGGTATGCTATGTAACATTATATAATGACTATATTGACTACATATTGGGGACTTGTCAATACAGCTATTTGTGCAACATAACCTATATAGCACTACATTGTCAAGTGAATTTTTCCTGATGTAGCCATAGCCTACTGCATTACTACAATGGAATTGTATGTAGAACACTTCAGGCAAGATGAAGGCCTGTGTTTTTCAATGCATTGGCTCTGTCCTTCTGCCTGAGCTGTACAGCATGGATGTTGCAGTCACCAGGGATCAGATTAAATGCAAATATGAAGGGTATGTTGAGTTTAGATTACTAGATGGGACTGATTTCTCCTGTAGGCTTGTGAAACTGTACAAGCAGCATGCAAAGAGGCTCCCTATCACTGGGGAGGGCATTGGCACTGATGCTGAGGATGGTATGGACATGGAGACCTGTACATACTTCATTGAAGCTACTGGGCCACATGAGGGCACTCCTGCAGAAGCAAGAAACATCTTGGGTAACTGTTACATATCACCCCTGTCTGGACATTCTTGAGAGAGATGTCCCCTATTTCCACATCTGAAACATCCTCCTTCTTTGATGTGTTGGTCTCTTTCTTCTCTGGAGAGTCTCACTCCACCCATGTCCATAGTGTTAGGATCTTTTCTTTGGCAAGGTTGTTCTTGGGGTAGAATGTCCTTTTTTCTGTCTTTCTGGAAAGCTCATCTATTTTCCTCCACTTGGTGTCAAACTTTTGTGCATGTTTGTACCAATCATCAATCTTTGTGGGGGTGGTCTCCATCATATGGATGTGGTTCATGATGAACAGTTTGAGTCCTTGAGAGAAAAACTTGATCAAGGTGACATCCTAGGTGATGGTGGAATCAGTGGCAGCAGTGCAGAAGTCAGTGATGTATTGTTCCACCAAGTCTTTCTGCTTGAGGGTGTGCAACTTGGCAATTGTGACACCTGCAGAATCAGGGGAGGTGAATGAGGCTTTGAAATCTTTGACAAAATTGGCAAAGGTGCTGCAACTCAGGGGGTTCTTTTCCAGAGACATTTTCTGGAAGGTTGCTGCCCAGGAGTGAGCAACCCCTTTCCTCATGTATGACAGCACATAGACAACCTTTTTGGTATCTGTGCCATACACTTCTTCATTGACCATGAGGTACAGTGTCTCAAAAAACTGACTGCATGTTTGGACATTTTTCACTAAAGTCAATAATCCCCCATACCCCCTAACCTAGGCCCTAACCTCTAAGTGTATGAAACAAAGCCTTTACCCTTGGCTCTCTATTGGTGCAGGGGTCAAGGGTTTGGATAAGGTTTGATAAAATGGCAGCTATTTCAAAATGATGACTCATGCAGTCAGTTTTTTGACTTTAGGTTTCAATTACATATATTAGACCCTGGCATACTGTAATATTAGTACATATATTTGGTAATGGTTCTATTATGTCACCCTTATGCTACTTGAGTGTCAGACACTTATATACAAACCCCACCATTGCATGTTTATTTTCCCACCATCACCATGAAATCATCTCTGCTTCTCACAGAACCAACATCATCTCTCTCTCCTCTCTTGGTCTTTCCTCCAGGAAAATTGCTTCCCAAACTGGCCTAGGGCAGTCTACAGTATGCCAGGTCCTTCAGAAACTACAGCCAGAGAGGACTAGGCTTTCTGGTGGCCATCCATCAAAGCTTACCCCCACCAACAAAAGGGCTATTGTTCAGCAAATCATTACTGGCAAGGCCAAAAATGCTGTCCATGCCACTCAATTCATCAATTCTATTATTGATACTCCTGTCTGCCCCCAGACTGTGAGAAATACCCTCAAGGAAGCCTCCTTAAAGGCTGTGGTCAAGAAAAAGAAGCCCTTACTTTCTAATGGACACAAGAAGAAAAGGCTAGCCTTTGCTCTCAAGTATCAGCATTGGACTGTGGAGGACTGGAAGAGAGTTATATGGTCAGATGAGACCAAAACTAATAGGATCAGGTCAGATGGGCAAGAGTATGTGTGGAAAAGGAAGGGTGAGGGGCTAATTGCTAGAGAGGTCAAGGGTACAGTTAAGTTTGGAGGGGGTTCACTGATGGTATGGGGCTGCATAGGGTGGAATGGAGTAGTGGTTCTGAGTGAGGTGGAGGGAAGAATGGATGCTGAACAATATGTGGCCATTTTGGAGCAGGGGTTGCTGCAAAGCATGGAAGATTCTGGAATTCCAGAAGGTGACATTATCTTTCAACAAGATAATGGCCCCAAACACACCTCCAGGAGAGCCCAAATTTGGTTGGAAGAACAGAGGATCAACCTTCTGGATTGGCCTGCACAATCTCCAGATCTTGATCCCATTGAACATACTTGGAATCACCTCAAGAGATGCCTCTCAGGTTATGAGAGTGCTCCTACAGGAGTTCACCAACTGTGGGAAAGAGTGGTGGAGGAGTGGGGGAAGATCGATGAGGAGCAATGTCAAACATGGATAGAAAGCATGCCAAGATACACCCTATTCTTTCTGAAACATGCATTGCAACACTTTTGTCCCTGACTGGTGAAATAGTGAAAAGTGACCTTTTGATGGGATTAAGGGCATGGAGGATGGGAAAATATGATTACATAATAGACCACATGATCTTCCAGATGAATTGTCAGTATGTAAACAATGACAAACATTGGACTTGTACCATTAACCCTCCTGTTATGCTAAGACCAAAGTCAAAGGTGTAAGGGAGCTCAGCCACAGACTGAGGGTTTCTACTGAGCAATGGCTGCAGTAACCTTCATAAATGATGAAAGATTTAGTCAATGCCAGTAAGAATGGTCTGGGTAAGGGACACTGAGGGCAAAGTTCTGAGAACACTGCATATAATTGAGCAGCTCAAGTCTGGGGTTCCAGGACTTGAACTGGCAGGCTAAATTCTACAAAGGAAACAGACCATGAGGCATCTGCATGTAACAAGGTAATCATGCTATTGGTTGAACAATAGCAACACATGTCCTAAGCATGTAATGAGCCAGTAATGCTAGTGGTGGAAATAGTGAGCCATTGGATCAGAGAGAAGATGGCTCAGAAAGGAAAAGAAGTCCAATGGATCAAACACAAGGCAAGAGCACAGTGAACAAGAGGAAAACAGGCTAAAACATAACATTACCCCCCTTCTAAGCATTGAAGTCCCTGACTCCAACTACTCTCCATAAGGCTCTCTGGTCATGTTACTGATGGCAGAGTCATCAAAGTCAAAGTTGTTGTCATTGGGATCATTCTGGCAAAAGATGCAGAGATATGTCTTGACCTCTTGATTTACACATTCAGTCTCACCATTGGTCTGAGGGTGATACACTGTTGACAGGGTGAGGGAGTATCCATGAAGGGAAGCAAGTTCTTAAGCAAATGTTGAGGTGAATTGGGGGCCTCTATCAGATGTGATTTTGTCATACAGCCCAAAATGGGAGTAGACTTTCTTGAAAAAGAGCACTGCAACATCAGCAGTTTTCTTTGTCAGTGCTAAAATTACCCCCTTAGTAAGCCCATGGTCTACCATGACCAAAAGGGAATCATAACCCTTGGAAAGGGGTAGATCAGTAACCAGATCACAGGAGATCTGTTGAAAGGGACAAGTCAAGGTCAAGGGGATGGGCATAAGGGGTGGTGTGGTTGGGTGGGTATTAACCTTATTCTGCTGGCAGGTAGCACAGCCATCAATGTATTTTTGGACAAAAGAAGCAAGTCCAGGCCACCAAAACTTGGAAGAGACAAGTTGTCAGGTTTTTAAGACACTGGGGTGTCCTGCAGAGGGTGGTCATGGTGGTTGGACATGACAGTCTGTCAGAGGGTGGGGTCATCAGGGATATACACCTGGTCTTTATAGAGTAGTACTCCATTGTCAAACCTCCAATCAGAGAGATGGGATATGAAAGGGAGTGGCATATCAACATTTTCTATGGCACAAAGTGCCATTTGGACTACAGGGTCTGTCATGGCAGAAGACACAACCTTCTGAGTGAAGTTCATATTGATGAGATTAACAAACAGTGTTTGGGGAAGGAGGGTCACTCCTTTGTTATCTTCATCATCATCAGGGACATGGTTGGGACAATGGGAAAGTCTATTGGGTGCAGTCAGGTCTTTGCCTGGTACATGTTCAAGTTGTAGATCAAAATCTGCAAGATTGAGGAGCCAGTGAGCCTGGCAACAGTTCAAGTTTGGGGGGGCATTAAAGTAGGTCAAATTCTCATGGTCAGTGAAGACTTTGACCAGGAATGGGGATCCATGAAGATAATGTCTCCAGGATTTCAATCCTTGAATAACCCCTAGTAACTCTGTCATAGATGTCATAGTTTCATTCTGTGGGGTTAAACAATTGGGAAATGAAGGCACAGGGTTGCCATTGGCCATTTGAGTCTTCCTGGAGGAGAACACCTCCAGTTGCATATTTGGATGCATTGGTGGTAATCACAAATGGTCACAAGGTGTCAGGCATGCAAAGGGTTGGTTGTGCCATGAAAATCCTTTTTAGGAGTTTGAAGGCATTCTGACATTTCTTTGACCATTCCCAAGTAGTTGTTTTCTTGGTGAGGTCAATCAGGGGTCTAGTGATGTTGGAATAGTATGGCACAAATCTTTGATAGAAGTTGGCAAATCCTAGGAAGGATCATGCATCTTTGACTTTCTTGGGGACAGGCCATTCAGCAATGCCTTGAACTTTGACAGGGTCCATGGCAACAGTGTTTTCTTTAGTGATCACCCCAAGGTACTCCACCTTGGTCAGATCAAAATGACATTTTTCTAGTTTAAGAGGGAGTGATAGTTCCCTCATTCATTCAAGAACATGACAAGTTCTTTGTCTGTTCTTTGGGGTTGGTGGAGAAGATGAGGAGGTCATCCATATAGACAACCAACCAACCTTCAGTGATCATGTCTTGGAAGGAGTCATTCATGAATTGCTGGAAGGTGGTGGGAGAATTGCACAACCCAAAGGACATGACAGTTAGTTTGAAAAGTCCTTTATGCATGATAAATGCAACTTTCCACTAGTCTCCTTCTTTGATGTGGATGTTATTGTAGCCTGATCTTACATCCATTTTTGTGAAGATAGATGCTCCTTTGAGTTTGTCAATGAGATCTGAGATGAGGGGAAGGGGGTATGCATCCTTCACCATGTTTTTATTCAGATATTGGTAGTCCTGACAGGGACAAAGGGAGCTGTCTTTCTTCCCAACAAAGAAGAAGGGTGCTGCTTGAGGAGACTTTGAGGGGCAGATTTTACCCTCATGAAGGTTTTCTTCTATGAGCTTTTCTGCTGACTCTCTTTCAGAGGGAGAGAGTGGGTATTTTGAGAAGGGACTGAGGTTGCAGGGTGAACTAGAGTGTGAAAACTCAGTCTTCAATGTAGGATGAAGTCTGAGGTACAAGGAAAGATGAAGTTGCTAAAATGTATGGAAATATTATGTAAGCAGTGCTTGCTGTACAGAACAGCAGTATGTTCCAACAGGGTAGGCTTTAGCCACCTTGGGGACAAAGTCATTGACAAGGTTAATGGCATGGTCATACAGTCACAATAGAGGTAGTACTCCATCAGAGGGTCTCTCAAAAACTGAAGCAAAGTCTTTATACTCTTTGGGGAGGACAGCTTTCAGTTTCTTTTTATGTTCTTCTTGGGCCAATTCAGTAGCTGTGGTGATTTTTCTAAGAAGAATATTCTTGGGGTTAGTCTTCTTTGCTTCTTTGACAAGTTTTCCAACCAACACCACAAAATGTGCTTGGATGGTTTCATCTTCAGGTTCTTCATAGTCCATAAATTTGTTGATCCCTCTCTTTTCAACAGGGGACACAAGGTTTACAGTTGGTTTTTCAACAGCAATGGAGGAGATGTTGCATGTCAGCTCCTTAAAGTGATTGGTCTTTGTGTCAATGGAGAGGGTCCCCATCCTCCAATCAACTATTGGATTGTTTTCTAGTAGCCAAGGGAGGCCAAGGATGACATTTTCTGATCCACAGCTGATGATGTGGAAAAAGGACTGGTGGACCAGTCCTTTAACTTCAAAGTAGAGGGTGGTGGAAAACAATATTTTTCCCTTGGAGTTCTGGGTTCCATCTGTGTTTTTGGCAAGGATGGGTTCAATGAGTTGTTGAGTAGGGATTCAATGCTTTTGCACAAATCCCCAGTTGATGCATGAAATTTCAGCACCAGAGTCAACCAGTGCAGTAGTGTTGATGACTTTTTCTAGTTTTTTCTGATACATAAAGAGCAATGGGGATCTGCATAGTACAATCTGGGGTTGAGGATACTAGCACAGGTACAACAGAAAGAGAACTGTCCTTAGTATCAGGAACATCTGGTGTCAATGCAGAGTTCCCTTCTAAAAATCCTTTCCTAATGCCCTAGCAATGTTGACTAAGACAATGGAAGGACCAGCAACCTTCTCTTCATCATTGCTTTCTTCAATTTCCACAACTTTTCAGATCTTTTCAACCTTCTTCTGGGGGGTTTTCCCTATGTCAGGACACCCCAAAGAGAGGTGTCCTTTATTTCCACAACCAAAACATCTTCCATCTTTGATGTGACAGTCTCTTTCTTCTTTGGAGAGTCTCACTCCATCTGCATCCACAGTGTTTGGATCTTTTTCCTTGGAGAGGTTGTTCTTTGGGTAGAATGTCCTCTCTTCTTTCTTTCCAGAAAGTTCATTCACTTTCCTCCATTTGGCATTGAACTTTTGTGCCTGGGTGTACCACTCAGTGATCTTAGTGGGAGTGGTTTCCATCATATGGATATGGTTTGTGATGAAGGGTTTGAGTCCTTGTGAGAAGAACTTGATCAAGGTGATGTCTTCCATGATGGTAGAGTTGGCAGTGGCAGTTCAGAAGTCAGTGATCTATTGTGCCACTGAGACTTTCTGCTTCATGGTACATAGTTTGGCAATGGCAGTACTGGCAGTGTCAGGTGAGGTGAATGAATCTTTGAATTCTTTCTTGAAATTGGCAAAAGAGCTGAAACTTGGGGGGGTCTTTTCCAGAGACACTTTCTGGAAGGTTGCTGCCCAAGAGCAAGCAACCCCTTTCTTCATGTATGACAATGCATAGATGACCTTCTTGGTGTCAGTGTTGTAGACTTCTTCATTTACCATGAGGTATGTCTGGACTGAATACAGCCAGCTCATGGCATTCTTTTGGTCACCATCAAAGTCAGATGGGGCACCAATCTTCAATTCAGTGGCTTTGATGGCAGTAGTGCCAGTCATTGCCTTTGACAATGAACCAGACATTGTGGGCAGAGTCAGGGGTCTAGGAAGTGTGAGAGGGGAAGGTACTGGTGAGATGGGGGTACTGAGCATGGCTAGAGACTGATTAAAGAGGTTCAAGAGGATACCAGAAGTAAATCCTCTATCCAGTTGTTCAGGTTCATTGGAGGAGGTGTCAGTGTCAGTGCTCTCCTGTTCCTCATCTGAAGACAATTCTACTCAAGTGGGTCACAATGGTGCCCAATGTCAGTTGTTTTGGGGTTTGTGGTGGTGCACTAAACAGTGACTGATTTGGCCAAAGGCTGTTAGACTTGAGCTTTTGTTACACTAAGACTGAAGTTGAAGGCATAAGGGAGCTCAGCCACAGACTGAGGGTTTCTACTGAGCAATGGCTGCAGTAACCTTCATAAGTGATGAAGGATTTAGTCAAGAATGGTCTGGGTAAGGGACACTGAGGGAAAAGTTCTGAGAATGCTGCATATAATTGAGCAGCTCAAGTCTGGGGTTCCAAGACTTGAGCCAGCAGGCTAAATACTACAAAGGAAATGGACCATGAGGTGTCTGCATGTAATGAGGTAATCATGCTATTGGTTGAACAATAGCAACACATGTCCTAAGCATGTAATGAGCCAGTAATGCTAGTGGTGGAAATAGTGAGCTGTTGGATCAGAGAGAAGACAGCTCAGAAAGGAAAAGTAGTCCAACAGATCAAACACAAGGCAAGAGCACAGTGAACAAGAGGAAAAAGGGTAAAATGTAACACCTCCCTCTTTTATCACAACTCATGAAATCATCTCTCTAGCTCACATGGTCATGTTCTCAAGGAATTCTTATCAAATACTGGTGGCCACCACAGCATCAGTAAACCACTTTGTGTGCTGGCAGTCCTAGGGAATCTGTCCAGTGCTGGACAGCTCTGGACAGCTCTGGCCAGCAAAAGTGATGTACTGATGAGCACCATCAGTATAACATGCTCTCAGAACCATCAGTCCCTTACAAAACCTGCTGTCAGTCATTCCCTGGACTGTTTTCCCCCCATGCCTGATGTGTTCTGGGACTAATCAGTACTTGGAAGGCTGAGAATGTTATGGAGGTCAATCTGGCACTTCAGAACATGATGGACAAACCAGTCCCCTCTCAACCAATGCATTTCTGGCACAGGGACAGTGGTATGAAAGTTGGGGTGAGACAAAACCTCCTTGTGCTCTGAGCACCATAAGAGGGTTCACTAGATCTTGCTTCTGATCTGAACTGTAGATGACTGGGGAAGGATTATTTGGTCATATGTGACCAAAAGGCAAGATTCAGGGCCAGATGGAAGCACAGGAATCTGCTCCATGGTAGTTCAGTAGCATATCCTTCTGATGACACCCAGGGGTAAAGAGGATTTTGTCTTGCCCTAACTTCCATACCACTGTCCCTGTGCCAGAAATGCATTGGTTGAGAGGGGACTGGTTTGTCCATCATGTTCTGAAGTGCCAGATTGACCTCCATAACATTCTCAGCCTTCCAAGTACTGATTAGTCCCAGAACACATCAGGCATGGGGAGGGAAACAGTCCAGGGAATGACTGACAACAGGTCTTTTAAGGGACTGATGGTTCTGAGAGCATGTTATACTAATGGTACTGTGGTGGCCACCAGTATTTGATAAGAATTCCTTGAGAAAATGACCATGTGAGCTAGAGAGATGATTTCATGAGTTGTGGTAAAAGAGGGAGGGTTAATGGTACAAGTCCAATGTTTGTCATTGTTTGCATGCTGACAAATCATCTGGAAGATCATGTGGTTTATTATGTAATCATATTTTCCCATCCTTCATGCCCTTAATCCCATCAAAAGGTCACTTTTCACTATTTCACCAGTCAGGGACAAAAGCTTAGAGTCACCCCTTTCCAATGGTATAGGTATCATTATTATCTGTACAGAATATCCCAAGCTACATCAGCAGCAAGTCACACCTCACAAACATTGCAATGCTTTTGTCCCTCACTGTACATTCATCACTTGTAGGCTGCCAGTGACTTGTGGAGTATAGAACTAACATTCACATGAACATTGTTTCAATACAAGTAGCTTGGGAACCTGACTGAGATTGTGGGCTTCTACATATGTAGACTTATGTTGTATTGCAGTAGCTATTCATTTCCCTGCAACCAAATACTATTGGGGACAGTACCAACCATACACTTGCCAATTGCACTCAAGAAAGCCCCAGTAGGAAATGCAGTTCTAGTCCAAGGACCTCTGAGATCCTTGCTTGAGATACAGGAGTTCAGAGCCAGCATCTGTAGAGGATACTGTATCAGTATAAAAATCAATGATACCTAGCACATACCAGCATTGCAGTATTCTATGTATGGAGTGTGCACCACTTCTGGGGGTGTCATGTGTTGATGTTTCATGAGCTATATGTGACCTGTAGACTTTTTCACTCTTTGGTACAATCAGGTGTCACAGTCAATTATTGCATCAATGAGTATATCAACATCAGTGGACTAAAGGAGCCCACCTGTGGACTTGTATCAATCAATTTTTGGTGCTGTGCAAGAAGGCAGGTACATGTACATGCACCAAGAGACAAAGAATGTGAGAGATGCAACTGCCCATCAAACAGGTGAGTCCTATGTGCTATTAGCTTCAGAAAGAGGTAAGTGAATGAGAACCTAACTTACTGCAGTAGTATCACCATTCTCATTTTGCAGCATAATCTTGAATGTAACTTGTTGGAGCATCTTGCTTGCTGTGGGGAGGAGAGGCATTGGAGAATGAAACCTTGAGGTAGGTGAACCTTTTAATATTAGCAATAAAGGATGTGGTACAAGGCATTCTTGTGCCCCATGTGCTGTGATAAGATCAAGGGTTGATGGCTTAGCTGACAAGACATAAATGAGACAATTCAAAAATTCCTCTGACCTTTGTTCTGTCATGTTTGGGCCCTTGACCATTTGTCATGCTCAACAACACCATCATCAGAGGAAAGTTGTGGTCTTTGGATGACTGGTGTTGGTTCTCATGAGGATACAGGAGTTTGAAAATGGTCTGATACTGGAATTTCTTCTTGTGACTGTACTCATGAGGAGGATGTTCAGGCAGAGAAAGATACTGTATTGATATTGTTATGAGACTGAATCTCTCAGTCCATTTCCATTGTTATATCATTGTCAGACAGAGCTCCAAACCTATGGATCCCCAAACATTATGCCATTGAGAGTATCAAGAAGGGTCATTGTGACATCACTGCTGTTTTTTCAGCATCATGAGTGGTCTGTGCCACCTGTGGAGCAGTAGAATTAGTTTCAGCAACCATCTGACATAGCTTAGATCTAGGATAGATCAAGAGGACAAGGGTTGGGTTTACCTTAAGTAAAATTGCTACTGCCATCACCAAGTCATGTGAGTCACACACCAAGACTGGGATCTGGTACTGATAGTAGGTTGCCATTGTCCTCAAAAAGTATCATGAGGTCAGACTACTAGAGAGAAGCAAATCAGCTACTGAGCTGATCGTGCTGCAGGCACACTGAAGAGAAGCCCTAAGTGCAAGTTAGAAAATAGCCTTGTAAATGTGTGACCATGGTGGACAGAGAACAAGGTGTCCTGAATACAATGCAGATGTGCCACATTTGTGAAAGGAATTTCAGATCTAGTACTGCAGGAAAATGTGTGATGCATTAGGCCTACCTTAGACCAGAAAAGATACACTTGAAACATAGAAACAAAGCAATGAATCAGATGAGGCATATCTTGAGAGGAACTTCATCAATCCAAGATGAGCAGGGGCACTTATTATGTGCTTGAAACATGAAGTACTCATCCTGTGGCAGGGCAAAGGGCATCACAACTGCTATTTGAGAAATTTGTTGTGTCTTAGAGAATCCCCTTAATTACAGCCTGAATCTCTCATACTTTTTGTTAGAAAAAGCCACCAAGTCATTGACCTATCATCATATTCTCTCTACACTTTAGATCTCTTAAATCACCACTCAATTTTTATGTCCATAGCAAATTCCCAGCTCAATTTGGAAGCAGTTCCCCAGGGCACTTGCCTGCTATGCCAATGGAAGGCAGTGTTCATCACACACAAAGGACTCTTTGAACCCACCATAATGTTCTTCAGACTGTGCAACTCCCCAGCCACATTCCAGCAATTCATGAATGACTCATTTCAAGACATGATCACTGAAGGATGGTTGGTTGTCTATATGGGTGACCTTCTCATCTTCTCCACCAATGCTGAAGAACACAAACAAAGAACCTGTTGTGTTCTTGAATGAATGAGGGAGCTATCACTACCCCTCAAGCTTGAAAAATGTCATTGTGATCTTACCAAGGTGGAGTATCTTGGTATGATCATTAAAGAAAACACTGTCACCATGGACCCTGTCAAAGTCCAAGGCATTGCAGAGTGGCCAGTCCCAAAGAAAGTCAAGGACATGTGCTTGGAGCATGTTTTATCAAAGTCTATTACTCCAGAATACTTTCAGCTGAACACCTTCACCCTGTTCAGCATCCCTCATCCAGTCATCACTCACTTGTCTGCTTCTGCATAACTTGTCAATGACTTGCACTAGGAGCACCTGCTATCACAACCCCCTGCCATGTTAGATTTCTCTGCACTCCAGGTTCCACAGAGGTAAACCACCACTTGCTCTTATTTGTCTTTGGTGTTGGTTTTGGTTGGTTTTTACCACCTTTCCACACTTTGACTCACACTGGTCAGTCTTAATACAACATGTCACAAGGGGTGACATACCACTGTGAGGATAAGCACCAGTGCCAGGTTCAGGAATGGCTTGAAATGTTCAGGGAACTTGACACCCTCATTGTGTTTGTTTGTGAACCACATTGTGTTGATGATTTTTTGAAATGAGTGGTGCTTTCAGAAACCCATTTCAATTCTCTTCTGTTGGCAGCATGTACTAACAAGTATGCAGCCACATGGTATTGGGGGAATGCTCAGTGCATTCCTCTACCATATGTCAGGGGCTTGGTGCCCTTGACAGCCTTGAAGGCTTGGAGCCTTCAAGGGTGGTCTTGGTGTCCAGTGGATGCAATGATCAATTGCATGACAACAGTCAAGACTGACCCTCATCTTTCAGCAACATTAATGAAGGTTTTGTGGGTCAGTGCTTTTGACTTAAGTTATGCATCATTATGCTTCACAGTCTACTGACCCATTTACCAGTGCATACTATGTGTACTAGGTCCATCATTCTCCCCACCTCCAGCTGCACTCTATCATTCTGCCTGGCCAGTATATGCCTTCTATAGTGATGCCCTTGTCTCCCCACTCATCTACCATTGGTACAGATTCAGTGATTGATTGCATAGATGATAGTGCAGTTCTCCCCTCACCTTTTAGTCCCAAAGATTTGAGTTAGCAACATATACATTCATATCTATCCCTGCTGATCAAATATGTGGCATGTTCCTCTACAGTATTGGAGACTTGGTGTGATGTTACCTTCAAGGGCAGTGATTCTGATTGTTGATCTCAAGTTCTCCTTTCTACTACAAATTTTCTCCAGGTTGCCTCATGATCAACCATGCAGGGTTCTAACATGGGTACATGGTTAGCTTCTCAGTGTATCTTATCCATTGATTTCTGCTACTTCCTCCAGGGTATTATGAAGAGTTACATCACATCTAAGTGCATGATTTGTTGTGGTTGAACTTCTGGTTTTCCCACAATGGCTTCCAACAAATGGGGAAAGGGAATGAGGTAGCCTTCTGCTGGAGATCTACCATCATACTTACAATTCTCTGCACATTCACTCTCCAGCCTTTCCTTCCCATTTCCTGACCCACCATGTCCAAAATACCTTTGCCCAGTACTGGATTGGATATAAGCTCTAGCAACCTTAGTACATGTTTTTCTGACTAACTCCTGATGACTAACACATTTTGGCACAGGCACTCTAATTACTCTGATTGGAAACCTTGAATTGAATGCAGCAGATGCTGAAATGCTAGCAAGCACTTTGTTACTAAGATCTCACACTGAAGGTGAGTACATTCTTAAGTGACATTTCTGGACTGATCATATTGCAGCCTTCATAGGGTCATCTGGCTCGCAACCCACATACCCCATGGTGGCATTATGCCCATTGAGTCTGGGGGTTTCAGGATTGTTGTCCCATGAAGAGTGTACACCTGCCACCTTATCCCTGTCAATCCCCATTTATGGGGAATTTCCCACATTGATACATCTAACACCACCTAACTCAACTGATCCCTCCACTATTCTTGTCCACAGCCACCCAGATTGTGAAGCAAGGGTTCCATATCTAGTGGATGACTGTGTGCATACTCCCACTGGAATTTTTTTACCATATCCATGTAAAGACTAACAGCTATTGTATTATCCATTGGCAAGTATTTCTTGCAGCAGTCTCCAATTAATTACTATGAAGTATAAATCCTGAGGCTGCATATTGCATATAGCAGCCTGACTGTGAGGCAAGTCACAACTTGGCACTTTCCATCCTTTGTAAATTTCTACCATTCAAGCTCTACCACTTAGCAATGGAATGCTTGAGGCATCTCTCTGCTAAATGTCATGGGCTTGGTGCCCTTGACAGCCCCTGAAGGCTTGGAGCCTTCAAGGGTGGTCTTGGTGTTGATCC